>NC_057811.1:61820455-61829733 GCF_018294505.1 Triticum aestivum
GGCGGCGCCGGCGGGAGGACGAGGCGGCGGGGCGCGGGGGATATGGGCCGGGAGGGCCCAATCCGGGCTCTCCGGGCCGCGGCGGCGGCGTGGACACTTGGCGGCGGCGGATTGGCCGAGGGCAGCGGCGCAGTTTGTCCGGCGCGCGGAGGGAGCGGGGTTAGGGTTTGATCTGCGCGAGAATTCCGTGAGGATCACCTATTTATAGGTAGAGGGAGTTAGGAGACTCCAAATGGAGTGCGGTTTTCGCCCACACGATCGTGATCGAACGACCGAGAGCATGGAGGGGACTTAGGTGGGTTTTGGGCTGTTTGGAGGGGGGTTTTTCTACAACACACAAAAGGACTTTGCGGTTACCCGGTTAACCGTTGGAGCATCAAACGACCTCCAAATGGAACAAAACTTGACAGGTGGTCTACCGGTGGTATACCAAGGCCACTTGGCAAGACTCGGTCCATTCCGAGAACGTTCAACACGCGCTCACGAAAAGAAACAAGAGGGGTGCGCCGGTGCATGTGGGAGTGCCGGATTGCAAAACGGACAACGGGGAAAATGCTCGGATGCATGAGACGAACACGTAAGCAAATGAGATGCACATGATGACATGATATGAGATGCATGACATGAACAAAATGCAAAACGAAAGACAAAACCCAACCATGGAGGGAATATCATAACACATAGCCGAAAATGGCAAGAGTCGGAGTTACAAATATGGAAAGTTACATCTGGGGCGTTACAACACTCCACCACTACGAGAGGATCTCGTCCTGAGATCTAGGACTGACAGAACTCCGGATATTCGGAACGGAGGTGGTCCTCGCGTTCCCAGGTGGCTTCTCGGTCGGAATGGTGCGACCTCTTCACTTTCAGGAATTTGATTGACTTGTTGCGAGTCTTGCGCTCAGTTTCTTCAAGAATAGCAACAGGGTGCTCATGATAAGACAGATCTTCTTGGAGGTCAATCTCTTCGAAGTTGATGATGTGCTCCGGAGTCTTGAAGCACTTGCGAAGCTGTGACACGTGGAACACATCGTGCACGTTCGCGAAGTTGGAGGGAAGCTCAAGTTGATAGGCGAGGTTGCCTCTTTTGCCAATGATCTTGAAAGGACCCACGTATCTAGGGGCAAGCTTCCCTTTGATACCGAAGCGACGAGTGCCTTTCATTGGAGAGACGCGGAGGTAGACATGGTCTCCGATCTCGAAAGCCAAATCACGGTGCTTACTATCATAGTAACTCTTCTGGCGCGATTGCACGGCTTTGAGATTCTCACGGATGACTTTACACATTTCTTCAGCCTCTGTGATTAGGTCATTGCCAAGAAGTTGGCGTTCACCAGTCTCTGACCAATTGAGAGGAGTACGTCACTTTCTGCCATAGAGAATTTTGAATGGGGCCTTGCCCGAACTCGCTTGGAAACTGTTGTTGTAGGAGAACTTGGCATATGGAAGACAATCTTCCCACTTCATGCCAAAGGAAATGACACAAGCACTGAGCATATCTTCAAGGATTTGATTGACTCGCTCGACTTGGCCACTAGTTTGAGGATGGAAAGCTGTGCTGAAACGAATGTTGGTGCCCATGGTCTTCTGGAAGGAGTCCTAGAACATAGAAGTGAAGATGCTTCCACGATCTGAAGATATCAATTGTGGAATGCCGTGCAAGGAGACAATCCTGGAGGTGTATAGCTCTGCCAACTGAGCTGCTGTGATAGATTCTTTGATTGGAAGGAAATGAGCCACTTTAGTAAGCTTGTCGATGACAACGAAGATAGCATCATTTCCGCACTTGGACTTAGGAAATCCAGTCACGAAGTCCATTTCGATATGATCAAACTTCCATTCTGGGATAGCAAGAGGTTGGAGGAGACCAGCTGGTCGTTGGTGTTCTGCTTTCACTCTTCGACAGACATCACATTCATTCATGAATTGAGCAATTTCTCCCTTCATTCGAGTCCACCAATACGACTGCTTGAGGTCATGGTACATCTTCGTACTTCCAGGATGAATGGAAAGAAGAGAATTGTGCGCCTCGTTCATTATGACTTTCCTTAGATCACCTTTAGGAACCACAATCCGGTCCTTGAAGAATAAAGTGTCTCTGTCATCAATGCGATAGCACTTGTATTTGGAAAGACCCTTGTCGATACCACGTTTCACCTTCTTCACCATGGTATCCAGGAGTTGTGCCTCACGAATTTGATCTTCCAAAGTAGGAGAGACTATGAGGTTGGCAAGAAAGCCTTGAGGAACAACTTGGAGATTCAGCTTGCGGAAAGCTTCACAAAGGTCCGGTTGGAATGGCTTGAGGATTAAGCTATTGCAATAAGCCTTCCTGCTCAAAGCATCTGCAATGACATTGGCCTTGCCTGGAGTATATTCAATACTCGGATTGTACTCTTGAATCATTTCTACCCATCGAGTTTGCCTGAGGTTGAGGTTGGGCTGAGTGAAGATGTACTTGAGACTCTTGTGATCGGTGAATATGTCCACTTTTCTTCCCAACAAGAGATGTCTCCATGTTATTAATGCATCGACAACTGCCGCCAACTCAAGATCGTGAGTGGGGTAGTTCTTTTCGTTGGGCTTCAACTGACGAGAGGTATAGGCCACAACTTTCTTCTCTTGCATTAACACAGCACCGAGACCTTGAAGAGAAGCATCACAGAAAACTTCGAATGGCTTGGATTCGTCAGGAGGAGTTAAGACAGGAGCTGTGACGAGTTTCTCTTTGAGAGTGTTGAAAGCAACGTCACACTCAGGAGTCCAGACATACTTCACATGCTTTTGGAGGAGGTTGGAAAGAGGCTTTGCAATCTTAGAGAAATTCTCAACGAATCTTCGGCAATAGCTTGCAAGACCAAGAAAATTACGGAGCTGCTTGACATTCTGAGGAGGTTCCCAATTCACAATTGCAGACACCTTCTCGGGATTAACAGCGATGCCCTTGGCAGAGATGATATGACCAAGGTAAAGAACTTCATCGACCCAAAACTCACATTTGGAAAACTTCCTATAGAATTGATACTCTCTGAGCTTGTCGAGCACCAATCGCAAATGTTTGGCATGATCCTTCTTATTCTTGGAGAAGACCAAGATATCATCGAGATACACCAGGACGAATTCATTGGTATAGGGGTTGAAGATGAAATTCATCATTCGAGAGAATGTTGGAGGAGCATTAACAAGGCCGAAAGACATGACAGTATATTCATAAGAACCAAAGCTTGTTCTGAATGCTGTCTTGGGAATATCTTCTTCACGAATGCGAATCTGATGATAACCCATTTGAAGGTCAAGCTTGGAGAATACTTTAGCACCTTTGAGTTGCTCAAATAGCTCATTGATTTTGGGAAGTGGATACTTGTTCTTGATTGTCTTCTTGTTCAATGGACGGTAGTCGACACAAAGTCGGTCCGTGCCATCCTTCTTCTGGACAAAAAGAACACCACAACCCCACGGAGATGAACTCGGTCTGATCAAACCCAGGCGCTCTTGTTCATCGAGCTGTTTCTTCAATTCCTTCAGCTCCTTGGGTCCAAGCTTGTAAGGACGCTTGCAAACGGGTTCAGTGCCGGGCTCAAGATCGATAACGAACTCAATTGGCCGGTGAGGAGGCATACCTGGAAGCTCTTCTAGAAAGACATCTTTATACTCACAAACGACTGGAATCTGAGAGATAGCATCCAACTCGCCCTTCTCATTGAGACAGAATAACCGAATGGTCTTGTCACGAGCGGCATAGATGATAACATCCTCAGAAGATTGTGTCAATTGAATTTCCCTGGCAGCACAATCAAGTTGAGCCTTGTGCTTAGAAAGCCAGTCCATCCCGAGAATTAGATCAATATCCGAGTCACCAAGAACAATTGGAGAAGATAGAAATTTATAGTTTCCCATCTTGATGGAAACATCCGGAACCACCAAACTAGAACTCAAACGTTTACCCGGAGAAACGACATCCATGGGTTTACCCAAATGTGAACAAGTGAATTCATGCTTGGCAAAAAATGGTCTTGACATGAAACAAAGCGAAGCACCAGTATCGAATAAGACTTTTGCAGGAATATCATTAACTGAGAGATTACCCATTATCACATCAGTAGATTCCTCCGCTTGAGCTGCATTCATCATGTTCACCTTTGCAGACTTGGGATTATGCTTGACCACTGCCTTGCTGGAAGATCTCACATGAGGAGGAGGCGGAAGGCACCTTTGGTTGAAACACTTGTTAGCATAGTGACCTTTCTGCTGACACTTATTGCAAGTCACCTCTGAGAGTGGACGATGATAAGGAGCATTCGACTTTGGAGCTTGATTCTGAGACTTGTTCTGATAGCCAGGGTTGGGTGGGTGGGAAGATCCATGGCCACCTTTGTTCTTCTGCTGGAAAGGCTGACGAAACGGAGGAGGAGGAGGAGGCAACCAGAACTTCTGTTGCTTAGTAGCCACTAGTGAGGAAGAAGAAGACTGAACTGCATCCCTGACTCTCTTCTTAGAAGCCTCACACTTGAGCTGAGCAACCTCTTGCTTCAGAGCCATATTGTAGAAATCATCATACTTGGTCGGCTCAAAAAGCACGAGAGATAATTGCAGATCTTCTCTAAGGCCACCTTTGAATTGATAGATCATGCTCTTTTCATCAGGAATGTCTTGCTTAGAGAAGCGAGCGAGTTTCTGAAACTGGGTATTGTATTGATACACGGACATGCTGCCTTGCTTGAGATTGCGGAACTCCTCATGCTTGCTCTCAACAACACTTTGTGGAATGTGGTGAGCTTTGAAGTCTCGTCGGAAATCATCCCAGGTAATCACACGACCTCCTCTGGAATCTTTGTATTGTTGATACCACTCGGCAGCTTGATCCTTGAGTTGAAAAGAAGCAAACTTGACAAAGTCCTCAGGCCTGACATTGCTACATTCAAAATGCTTGTTGATGTCCACGAGCCAATCATCGGCGTCTGTGGCCTCAGGACAGTAGCTGAAAGACTTGGGCTGATTTGCGAGAAACTGGTTGAGGGTAGCGAAGTGAGGCTGATTGTTGCCTTGGCCTTGATTTCCTTGATTGCCTTGCCCTTGGGTGCGTTCTTGCAAGAGTTGCAAAATCATCTGAGCATTGGCGTTGGTAGCTGCCATGATAGCTTGCCATGCCTCCGGAGGCGGAGGGTTCGCCTGACTCCCCTCATTGCGTTCCGGATTCTGACGCGTTGGCGGAGCCATCCTGAAGAGGGTGACATCCGTTAGCATCTTGATAGACAAATAGACAAGTTGAATCAACGGATAGAAATTGCAACATATAGTCTTCACAATAAACATTCGAACGAGGATGAACGAATGAATTCCATAGTAAATCATCACACTTCCATTAAGGTGAGAAACCACTTGATAAGAGATTGATGAATAAAATAAAAAGGTACGAGTGGAACAAATAAGTGGTAAGGATTACCCAATCACAAAGCAAATATCTGCGGGAAGAAATGCTAAGAGCTACTTGAATCCCACCTATAAACTCCCGAAACTTTCTGGTTATGCAATCTGGTGTTGGGGATACAAGGGACACAAAATATATCACCCAAACTAGCAATCCCTAGATCTAGCTATATCCATCCGTCAACACATAACCAAGAAACCTTCGGAAATCGTGTACCTCAACCTTCGAAAAGCATCCGTTATACCAGTTATGGCAATACTCCCGAACTCCCGCCCCAGTACTGGGTGGCGTCGAGGCGATCTCACCAACAACTGCATAAAAGAGATTTTCGATGTCGGCGAAACTCAGGTATTCCAGAACTGCAACGATAAAATTGTGACGACAACACCTCGGAGCTCAACTCCCCGGGACACTGCCACAACCCCTAAATGTTAGGAGGTACCAAGAACAATGTTCTCGTCACATAACCATCGGAACGATTCCAAGATACCCGCGTGATCCTAATTTTTTTTAGTGAAATTTGAGGAGAGAAGAGTCAAAACTTCTACGTCAGGAGGCCTCACCAGAGAGACGAAGGGACTGAGGAGTAAAAAGAATCCTACTCTCCGATATATATAATCCTAAGACTCAAAACATTTTTGTTCTAGACTCAACAACGCCAGCGATTCGATCAAGCAGGGGGCTCCTAAGTCGGGGATGGCTCTGATTACCAACTTGTAACGCCCACGATGCGGCTATATCTCCCACGTGTCGAGGCACGACTTAGAGGCATAACCGCATTGTGGTTTTGTTGCAAGAAGGGTCATCTTCACACAATCCCATGTAATGAACAAGAATGGGATAACGAGAGTTGGCTTACAATCGCCACTTCACACAATACATAAATTAATTCATGCATCATCCAAAATCCACACATAGACCGACTACGGTCATATCCAAATAAAAATAAGATAACCCCAAATGCTAGATCCCCGATCATCCCAACTGGGCTCCACTACTGATCATCAGGAAACGAAACATAGTAACGACCACGTTCCTCGTCAAACTCCCACTTGAGCTCGGTTGCGTCATCTGCACTGGTCTCGTCGGCACCTGCAAATGTGTTGGTAGAATCTGTGAGTCACGAGGACTCAGCAATCTCACACCCGTGAGATCAAGACTATTTAAGCTTATAGGAAAGGGGTGGTGTAATGAGGTGGAGCTGCAGCAAGCACTAAGCATATATGGTGGCTAACATACGCAAATGAGAGCGAGAAGAGAAGCAACGCAACGGTCGCGAAGCTAGAAATGATCAAGAAGTGATCCTGAAACTACTTACGTTCATGCATAACTCAAACCGTGTTCACTTCCCGGACTCCGCCGAAAAGAGACCATCATGGCTACACACACGCTTGATGTATTTAATTAAGTCAAGTGTCAAGTTCTCTACAATCGGACATTAACAAATTCCCATCTACCACATAACCGCGGGCACGGCTTTCGAAACATAATACCCTGCAGGGATGTCCCAACTTAGCCCATTATAAGCTCTCACGGTCAACGAAGGATAAACCTTCTCCCGGGAAGACCCGATCAGTCTCGGAATCCCGGTTTACAAGACATTTCGACAATGGTAAAACAAGACCAGCAAAGCAGCCCGAATGTGCTGACAAATCCCGATAGGAGCTGCACATATCTCGTTCTCAGGGCACACCGGATTGTCCAAGATTCCGATAGGCGAGCCCAGAGTTGCCCCTGGTGGCCACCGGCGACTGACAGGTTGGACCAACACTCAGAGGAGCGCTGGCCCGGGGGTTAAATAAAGATTACCCTCGGGCTCGCGAAAACCCAAGGGAAAAAGGCTTAGGTAGGTAAATGTAAAACCAAGGTTGGGCCTTGCTGGAGGAGTTTTATTCAAGGCGAACTATCAAGGGGGTACCATAAATCACCCAACCGCGTAAGGAACGCAAACTCAAGGAACATAATACCGGTATGACGGAAACTAGGGCGGCAAGAGTGGAACAAAACACCAGGCATAAGGCCGAGCCTTCCACCCTTTACCAAATATATAGATGCATTAATTAAATAAGAGATATTGTGATATTCCAAAATATCCATGTTCCAACATGGAACCAACTTCAACTTCACCTGCAACTAGCAACGCTATAAGAAGGGCTGAGCAAAAGCGGTAACTTAGCCGAACAACGGTTTGCTAGGAAAGGATGGTTAGAGGCTTGACGTGGCAATATGGGAGACATGATATAGCAAGTGGTAGGTAGCGCAGCATGGCAATAGAGCGAACAACTAGCAAAGCAAAGATAGAAGTGATTTCGAGGGTATGGTCATCTTGCCTGCAAGGTTCTCAGAGTTGTCGAAAGCTTGATCCTCGTAAGCGACTCAACAGTTTCCTCGTTCACGAACTCGTCTCCCGGCTCTAGCCACAGCAAGAACACAAGCAATGGAACCACAATCAATCACGGGAAATGCACAAGCAACATGATGCAATACATGCATGATATGCAAGATATGATGTGCGATGCGTATGCGTTCCGGAAGAAAAAAGGATGAACAAGGCAGTAACTTGGCAAACCAAGTATGCCACTGGAAAGATGAGATGATTTCGGTCAAAATCGATATAAAGATCACCGGAAACGGATGCACGGTTTGCAAATGGCAAGCAAAACAAGAATAACACGAATTCTGCGATTAACAGCATGATATCAACAAAGCATATGGAAGTAATCTACAGGAGATGCTTTACAAAAGATGAACACTGAGATACGGTTAGATCACATCATAACAGGTTCAAACAAGCATCGCAAAAGTGCAAAAGATATCAGGTTCACAGACTTGGTAAAAATACTGGACATGGCAGAAACAACATTAGGTAGCACTGTTCAGAGCAAGCAATCAACGTGCTACAGGAACTTAACATAGCCAAACAAGGCATGGCATGAATCTACTAAAAGCATAGAACAAAAATCCCTTACTGACCATGAGCCATAAAGGATCAGAAGATATGATGACACCCATGTAAACATAGCAAGTTTCGTTAACAGGTTTCAGACTTTGCAGAAAACAGAGCATGACATTAGCAGATTTATGAAGGCATCTTGGTGAGCTTGATTCACTCAACTTAAAGCAATGCATGACAAAAAAAGCATACCTACAGCAAGATGGCATGTTTATGAAGCTAACCATGGCAAGAGGAAATACATAGCATGTATGGATCAACTACAACAACCTTGGCAAAATTGAATATCATGTTAACATTCTGCCAGAAACATTTTATAGCAAAAGTAGAGCAAGATTAGGACATGCTATGGCACTCCATAATTGCAAACAGGGACACGAATGAATAGAGCACAACTATATATACAAAACATCTTTACTGAACATACCCAAAAGAAGCATAGATCTCTCTGTGGACACATGGATACATGGCAACAAAATAACAGCAGTAACAGACGGTGAAAATCTGAAGTCCCAGAAAATAGAAACATCACGAAGCCTAGTTTGCATACCTGTGCTAGTCACCACATAGATCACAAAAATACATGGCATACACCTATGTAAAGAAGGCATGGCTTAGACAAAAACACCTGTAGAGCTGATGCTCATAAGATGCACACATCAATTGCAACAAAAATAACAAATCACCAAGTTCTGATAAGTAACAGCAGTAAACATCATATAGCACTCTTGCACCAGATATTTGGGCATCAATATGAACTCAAACGAGCATGGCACAAAGTAACAAAATGAAGAGCATCTCGAGGCGAACATTTCGATATATCATGCACGCAAAACGGAGCAGTATGCAATGAGATGTGATGCGATGAATATGAGCACATAATGTGAAAATACT
>NC_057811.1:62129995-62234785 GCF_018294505.1 Triticum aestivum
CGAGATCTGGACCCAGGGCGGTACTAGCAGCGGTGGTAGGGGCGGTACTACCGCCTCTACTGCCGCTGCCAGTGCCGCAAAACCCGACACGAGAGGCGACACTATCGAGTCGAGGCGGTAGCAGCACAACACCTCAGTGGTACTACGGCTGAGAGCCCCTTGGCGGTACTACTGCTGGGCAGCGGTACTGCCGCCTGTGGCTCTTGAGCGGTACTTCCGCTGGGGGCTGCGGTACTACCGCTGGGACCATAACAAGCTCACAAAAGATGCAACGAAAGATCCTCCATTGAAGCGGGAAGGCTCAGTGGGTGCAAAGGAGATCTGTACGTGTTGATTCCACCCTAGCCTTTCCAATGCGGACCCCCTCTTGATAGTACGGTGACTCCTATGAAACAAGTCCACCAAAACCGAAACGAAAGAAGCTACACCGTCTTCACTTAAAACCCCGAGAAGAAGGAATCATCTCGTGCCAAAGAATGAATGTCTGAAATACTCAATGCACACAATTAGTCCGCAAATGCATTGTCATCAATCACTAAAACTACTTAGAGAGAGACATGCCTTAACAATCTCCCCCTTTTTGGTGGATTGATGACAACACGGGATTTGCACAAAGGTAAGACATGAAAGTAAACGAATCCCAACACTACAAAATATAGACGGGCTCCCCCTGAATGTGTGCACCTAACTAGAGGTGCCTTTGGAATCGGCACACACATTAGGATCAAAACTCCCCCTATATTTTATAGTCTGACAACATTTGCGACAAAGAATGGGACATATATAGCTCAGATCAGTAGAGTAGAGTGAGCAAAGTATATAATAGGATAAGCATGCAACTCACATACTACCAAAGTACTCGACAAACATGGATAATAAAAGGATGAGGTAGCATATTTCTCACACCATATGATAGGGTACCAGGTCTCACAAGCACAAACCGAACCAAAGCAAATGATGAGAAAAGAGTTTGTGAGAGAGAAAGGCAAGGCAAACAAGCCACACAAAACACACGCTCGCAACCCGACAATGACAAATCCCTAAACTCTCTCCCCCATTGGCATCGAGACACCAAAAAGGCAAAGAGCGCTGCTACGGCGCTAGGTGATAGCAAACTGAAGATCTCCATCATCACATCCATGCGAGATCGTCTGCACCGCCATCATCGGTAGGAAACTGCTCGGTGTCTGAATCTGTCCACGGGCAATGCTGCTGAACCCACTCCTCCTCATCGATGATCTTGCCCTCAGATCCGCTGGCAACTGTCGCACCCAACTGACGCATGAGCTCCTTGTGACGACTCCTGGCCTTCTTCTCAAACACACGAGCCATGTACTGTCCATGAGACTCCATGCAGAAGAGTTTCTTCATTTTGCGTTTGAGTTTCTTTGCCCATGAGGGCTCCGCTCCAGAGGGTTCATAGTCATCGTCATCATCAGCATCAGCCTCTGTCTCCATGTCAGCAGCTCCAGATGGAATCCCAGACCTCGGAGCCGAGGTGCCCCAGTTCTCCTTCTTCCGCAGACGCTTGATCTCATGAGTGATTAACTCACCAGTCTCCAGCACAACATTACGATAAACACGCGCCCAAGCCTTCTCAATAAGCAACATGATAAACGGACCATAGATAGGGCACTTGCGCTCAGAAATAGCGGAGACCAGTTTAGACCACATGACATGAGAGACATCGAAGGATTCTCCAGTGTTTTCTTCCTTCTCATGCTGGCAGAAAAGAAGCATGTCCACGAGAAAGGAGTGAACCATATCCAAGTTCCCAATGCGAGGGAAGAGAGTCTCTCTGAAGATGCGATGAAGTATGTCCAGATAGGCAGGCAGCTCATAGGTCTCCTTCTGATGAATCTTCAAAGTACATTATGGCCAGAGAGATTGCTTGTGAGTGGAAGTTGTATTGCGGTGAGGGCGAAAACCAACTGGGTTCTCAAGTCCTTGATCTTCAATCCCAAGTAACTCCATGAAAGCCTTCCATTTGACAGAAAGAAGCTTGCCATTTGTCATCCAAGTCAGTGTTCTTTCCTCATCAGTTCCAAGATGGACCGTGGCATAAAACTGAGCCACCAAATCTACATCAAAGTCCTTGTTGAACTGCATGATCCTGAGGATGTTCAGCTGAGAACACATCTGTAGGGCTTCGCCAAAGTAGGCAAGATCCTTCTTCATATAGTCAGTGTCGATGGTGCGAACATCAACGTAGAGATTCTTCTTTGCTTTGATCACATCACAGTAGATGGCCCACTGAAAGCGGTTCCAGAAAGGACGGTTGACCAAAGTGGGTTCTTGATCTTTCGTACATGGGTTCCGCCGACGCTTTTCCCGGAACTCCTTTGCAGACATCTTTGTCACAGGTTTGGCCCTAGGCTTGGGCTTGTTCGCAACAGTCTTCTTCGGCTGAGGAGGAGGAGGAACACTCGAGGAGGCAGCCGCTGTCTCAGAGGTGCGATAGCGCTTTGAAGTGGAACGCCCGGGATTGACACGACGGACATGTTGCTCAGAAGGGCGATCACCTGGAACCAAACACAAGGAAACAAGAAACAACACAAAATAACGAGCATAAGCCACCATAAAAAGCATCACGGATCGATATTCGGTACGAGTATGGTGGATCTGGGCAGCCAGCGGCAGTACCACGATCTGGAAGCGGCAGTACCGCTCCAGGGGAGCGGCAGTACCACTCCAGGCGGGGGAACGGCGGTTCCCTACTGCCATGGCCAAATCCGACACTACCGGGATGTCAAATTCAAAAAAATCCTACCAAAAATCAATCCAAATAGTCTAGATGCCTTCTCCAACCTACTCAAGCCTTGATTTAGCCAAAAATCAAGAAATGCAAAAACTATTGCCCCTAAAGACTAGATCTGAAAACTAGACACAAAGAGAAGAGGAACGAGGGCAATACCGACATCCATGGCAAGAGAATGGGTGGGGATCGATTCCAGCGAAGGAAATGGAGAGGGACGACCCGGAGACGGCGGCCCGCCGGAGCCCTCCCGCGGCGAGTTCGGCGCTGGCGAAACAAAGAGGACGAGTGGGTTGTGCGAATGGGTGTGGGGGAGAAGGAAACTCCCCCTGCCCCGACATAACCCCCTAGTCCCGTCCCACAGCGGTAGTACTGCTCTGGCGGGCGGTAGTACTGCTTGTTGATCACAAGCGGTAGTACCGCGCGCCACCAGCGGTAGTACCGCCCAGCGAAAACTCGAAGACTAGACAGAGGAGGCTTATCTCGAACAACAAGAAAATGAAATGACGAGGAGAAGGGGCAAACACAAAAGCAGAACAACACCCACGAGAGAACAAGAAACACACGACTCTCAAACAGAGGGCGGTGGCCGAGGCCACCTATGTTTGAGTCAAGTGGTATGGCACCGCGAAGATTTTAACCTTGGGCCCATGACCAAAACTCATCTTTGAAGCACAAGTATCATAAAAAATGGCTAATGTGAAAGATGTGATCAATTTATGCATAATCGGGGCAGGGAGAGTTCATTGAGAGAACAACACTCCCCCTATGTCCATGCCTACACCTAGACAAGGCGTCACGATGAGTATGGTGGGGTCTGCAAAGGTTCAAGCCACATTGCTCGAATCAATGATATTTAGCTCATGCCTTAACTCGCGAAATCTCGCTTCATCCAAGGGCTTCATGAAGATATCTGCAAGGTTATCATGAGTGTTGACATAGTTGAGCTCGATCTCCCCTCGCCTAATGTGATCCCGGATGAAATGATACCGAATCTCAATATGCTTCGTCTTGAAGTGTTGCACCGGTTGAGAGAAATCTTGATGGCACTTTCATTGTCACACCAAAGAGGCACTTTGTCACAAATGACACCGTAATCCTTTAAAGTTTGCCTCATCCATGAGAGTTGTGCACAACAACTACCGGTGGCCACATACTCCGCTTCGGTGGACGAGAGAGACACACAACTTTGCTTTTTAGAAGACCAACTCACCAAAGAGCAACCAAGAAATTGGCACCCTCCGGAAGTTGACTTCATATCCACTTTGTCTCCCGCCCAATCCGAGTCTGAAAAGCCCACAAAGTTGAAGTTTGATCCTCTTGGGTACCATAAGCCAAAGTTTGGGGTATGAGCCAAATATCGAAAGATTCGCTTGACCACCACATAGTGGCTTTCCTTAGGTGCGGCTTGAAACTGTGCACAAATTCCCACACTCAACATGATATCCGGTCTAGATGCACAAAGGTAAAGCAAGGAGCAAATCATAGGGCGATATACCTTTTGATCCACCGCTTTACCATTGGGATCTATGTCAAGTTGGCATTTGACAGGCATTGGAGTGGAAGCCAGCTTGACATCACTTAGCTTGAATCTCTTGAGCATGTCTTGAGTATATTTGGCTTGGTTGATGAAGGTGCCTTTTCTCCTTTGCTTGATTTCGAACCCGAGAAAGAACTTCAACTCTCCCATCATGGACATCTTGAACTTCGAGGTCATAAGAGCGGCAAATTCCTCATTGAAAGCTTTGTTAGGGGAACCAAAGATAATATCATCAACATATAGTTGGCATACAAACAACTCCCCTTTGACCTTCTTAGTAAAAAGAGTGGGGTCGATTTTCCCAATTTCAAACCCACGATCTTGCAACAACTCATTAAGGTGCTCATACCATGCACGTGGGGCTTGTTTAAGGCCATATAGTACCTTATCGAGTTGGTACACATGATCGAGGAAATTGGGATCCTCGAACCCCGGGGGTTGTTTGACATATACCAACTCATTAATAGGACCATTAAGAAAAGCACTCTTCACATCCATTTGTTGCAACTTGAAGTTATGATGTGAAGCATAAGCAATCAACAAACAAATAGATTCAAGGCGAGCAATGGGAGCAAACGTTTCACCTAGTCGATACCCTCGACTTGGGAGTAACCTTGTGCTACCAAACGAGCCTTGTTGCGGACGATAATTCCATGAGCATCTTGCTTGTTCTTGAATATCCACTTGGTTCCAATGACATTATGGTTCCCCGTTGGCCTTGGCACCAATCTCCACACCTGGTTGTGCTCGAAGTTGTTGAGTTCTTCATGCATGGCATTAAGCCAATCCGGATCCTCTTGCGCCTCATAGACCTTTTGGGGTTCAACACAAGAAACAAACACGTGATGTTCACAATAGTTTGCTAATTTTCTACAAGTGCTTACCCCCTTTCTTAAGCTTCCAAGCACATTCATCATGAGATGATCTTTGGTAGTGAGCTTGGATGCAAGTTTGGCGGTACGACGCTCCAATTCCTCCTCAGGAGTGAGTTGAGGAGCGGAGACATGATCATCTTGAGCGTCGTCTTGAGCTTGCTCTTGATCTTGAACTTGCTCGATGGTGAGAACTTGACCTTGGGCATCACTTGGAGGTTCACCACCATCTTGAGGTTGATCTTGCCCTTGATCTTGTTCATTTGGTTGAGGGCCTTCACTTTGTTCTTCGAAAGCGTGTGGGTCTTTGGTTGGTGATGGTTCCACTTGCGTGGAACATTTTCCTTCTCCTTCGGCCACAAGGGGTTCCTCAATGGGTAGGATATGACCAACACCCATTCTTCTTATGGCTTGGGGAGGAATTTCATCACCTACATCACAAGTACCACTTTGCTCCACTTGAGAGTCGTTATTCTCATCAAACTCCATGTTACATGTCTCCTCAATAAGTCCCGTAGACTTATTGAGGACACGGTAAGCATGAGAGTTTGTAGCATAACCAACAAATATGCCCTCATGAGCTCTAGCCTCAAATTTAGACAACCGGACACCCTTTTGGAGAATGAAACACTTACACCCGAACACCCGAAAGTACTTGAGGTTGGGCTTGTTACCGGTGAGTATCTCATATGGAGTCTTGTTCAAGCCTTTGCGGAGGTAGAGCCGATTGGATGCATGACAAGCGGTGTTGATGGCTTCGGCCCAAAAGTTGTATGGAGACTTGAACTCCACCATCATGGTCCTTGCCGCATCCATCAACGTCCGGTTCTTCCGCTCTGCTACACCATTTTGTTGAGGGGTGTAAGGTGCAGAATATTGATGCTTGATCCCCTCATCACTAAGAAACTCATCCAAGGTGTAGTTCTTGAACTCTGTGCCATTGTCACTTCTTATTGTCAAGATCTTTGTATTGTGTTGATGTTGAGCTTCATTTGCAAAGTCAATGACGGTTTGTTGGTCTCACTCTTCCTCTTGAAGAAGTATACTCCTTGAATAGTCATCCACAATCACCAAGCAATACTTTCTACCCCCAAGACTATCAAAGGATGGAGGCCCAAAGAGATCCAAGTGAAGGACCTCTAAAGGCCTCTTCAAGTAGATGATAGTCGTGGGAGGGTGAACCTTCTCATGTAACTTTCCTTCGATACAAGCACTGCACGCATGATCTTTGGCAAAACTAACATTTGTGAGTCCATGGACATGGTCCCCCTTGAGAAGGCTTTGCAAAGATCTCATATTGACATGGGCTAACCGGCGATGCCAAAGCCATCCCACGTCAACTTTAGCCATTAGGCATGTCACGGTCTTAGTGGATTACTCCGAGAAGTTAATCACATAAAGACCGTTCTCGACATGCCGAACAAAGGCTACTTTAAGAGTCTTGCTCCACAAGAGGGCCACGGTATCAATATCAAAGAAAGTGGCAAAGCCCATGAGTGCAAGTTGACGAACGGAAAGTAAATTGTATGCAAGGGACTCAACAAGCATGACTTTCTCGATCGTGAGATCATGAGAAATGACAACCTTTCCAAGACCCAATACCTTAGAAGACGAGGCATCACCCCACTTGACATTGGTGGGCATAGATGAAATCTTGTGCACGTTCACCACCGAGTCCTTGCTTCCGGTCATATGATTTGTGGCTCCATTATCGAGCAACCATGACCCCCCACCGGAAGCAAACACCTACAAGAGATCAATGCTTGATTTTAGGTACCCATTTTGTAATGGGTCCTTTGATGTTAGTAACAAGGGTCTTAGGAACCCAAATAGACCATTCAATGTACTCATAAGGAGAACCAACAAATTTGGCATAAACATGTCCATCACTAGCACGGCATAACACATAAGAAGGGTTAAAGTCACCGGCTTTGTTGGGAGGGGTGGCATTGCCCTTATTGACACCACCATCCTTCTCATTGTTCTTCTTCTCCTTAGAAGCACCCTCTCCCTCCTTCACACAAGTTTGCTTGAGAGGAGGAGGACGTTTGGCCTTGTCATTCTTCTTCTTGTTCTTGGACTTGGTGCAAACCCAATTCCCTCCTTGGACACCACTTCCTTTTGATTGCTCAAAAGGTCGTTGAGGTTCTTCTCACCTTGTATGCAAGACACAAGGCCTTTCTCAAGTTGCGCCTTCAACTTTGCATTTTCCTCCACAATATGCACATGCTCACAACAAGGGTAAGTAGCATTTGCATTATCAATTAAAACCATATGAGGAAATGTGGCTTTCTCCTTGGTTAGCTTCACTTGGAGTTGATCATGAGACTCTTTAAGGCTAGCATGAGTACCCTTCAAGGCCTTGTGAGCCTTGTCAAGTATATCAAACTCCTCCTTGAGTCTAGCAAGATCAACCCCGAGTTTGGCCTTCTCGGAATTGAGCACACGAGATACAACAAGAGCATGATCAAGATCTTCCTTTAATTTAGCATGATCATCGTTGTGTGACTCCTCAAGAGCCAAACGATGACCACACTCTTCCTCAAGAGCATTAGAGAGATCCGATATCTCATCGGCATAGTCACGACTATGTCCCTCCATCTTAGAGATGGTTTCTTCGTGAGCCTCGATCATGTCATTGGCTTCACCAAGTTATTACAAGAGAGCAACAAAGTGCTTCTAGGATTTACCCTTGAGCTTACTCATAAAAGTGTCAAATTCATTTTCCTCCTCATTAGACCCCTCACTTTCATCAACGCAATCCGTGAAAGAAGGATTAGTAATGATGGTGGTTTTGATGTTGGAGGTTACCTTGTTAGTGGCTTTAGCCATGAGGCACTTGGCGGTGATGTTGTCGTTGGGCGAATCGAAGAGGGGCACCCGTGGAGTTGAGGAAATGGCAACGGAGGCCATGGCAACCGTCTCACCGTCATCATCATCATCATCATCATCCTCATTGTACTCTTCTTGTGCCACCAACCCCTTGGGAGGAGTCTTCTTGGTGAAGTTGTTCTTGTTGGGGAAGGACTTGGCCTTGTCTTTTCGGATAAGCTTGCCACCATTGTCTTCCCTCTTCTCATATGGACACTCCGCAACAAAGTGGCTCACATTGCCACAATTATAGCATGTCCTCACACGTTGCTTGCCCTTGGTGCCACTTGAGTTGTTCTTGTTGAAGTTGGGCCTTGAGTTCTTCTTGCTCCAAAATTGCCTTGACGCAAGAGCCATGTGTTCATGATAAGCATATTTTGTATCTTCGGGGCTACTCTCCTCTTCTTCCTCTTCATCCTCTTCTTCCACACTAACCTTGGCCTTCAAAGCAAGGTTGGGCTTCTTTGCCCGTTGGAATGCAACACCACATTGTCAGCGGTCTTGTCCAAGATCCTCATTGCCACAAACTCATCCAACACTTCACTTGAGGACAAGGTGTGGAAGTCCGGCCTTTGACGGATGACGGAGGACATGGCCTTATGGTAAGGCATCATGGCCTTGAGGAACTCGCGCTTGATCCAATTGTCATCCGTATCCTTGCTCCCATGATCTCAGAGTGAGACCGCGAGAGTGGTTAATCTCTGGTAAAGCTCACGAGGTTCTTCATCTTCATTCATTGCAAATTCATCGGCTTCATCTTGAACCACTTCATAGTTGGAGCGTTGAATGCTTGCGCTTCCCTTGTAAATGGAAACCACATGTTGCCATGCTTCCTTGGCCACGGTGAAAGGCCGGAGATGCGCAATATCTTCGAGAGGGATGGCCTCTTGGAGAATGCAAACAGTGGACTCGTTGAATTGATGATCCGCGGCTTCTCTAGGAGTGAAGTTGCCTAGGTCATGCGGGTAGAAACCTTGCTCAATAATTCCCCAAAGGTTAGTAGAACTATGATTTAAATGACGCTTAAAGTGATAGACCCAAGAGGCAAAATCCTCATTCTTCACAAACTTAGGAGGAGGACCAACATGATTCAAATGAGTGGAGGGAACCGGTCCTCCATAAGAGAGTGGAGGTTCAACATGGGCAAAGATGCCATTTCCACTTCTACCACTAGATAAAGGAACTTTGTCACTAGTAGCTTCCCCCTTGTCGGAGTTAGCATCCGTCACCTTGTTAGCGGGATCACCCACTTTCATAGGTGCGGTGGATAATTTAAGGCCTTCAAAAAACTTATTAAACATGCCTTCAACCTCGGTCGTCATGGAGGTTTTCAATGTGTCCAAAGCCGCATTGAACTCCTCACGAGAGACTGAGGATCCCCCATCGGCCGTAGACGATGACGAAATCACACCGGGGTGCTCCTCCCCACTGTCTATGGTGTCAACCATACTCTTCGGACGGCAAAGTCCTTAATAAAGAGAAGAGGCTCTGATACCAATTGAAACGATCAATATAGTTGACTAGAGGGGGGGGGTGGGTGAATAGGCAACTAACAATTTTGTGCTTTTCTTTACCAATTTAAACTTTGCATCAAAGTAGGTTGTCTAGAAATGTAACTAGGTGAGCAACTTATATGATGCAACAATCAACAAGCACACAAGCAAGCAAAGGATAAAACACAAGATGAGCTTGCACAAGTAAAGGTGAGAGATAACCAATAGCGGAGCCGGTGAAGACGAGGATGTGTTACCAAAGTTCCTTCCCTTTGAAGGGAAGTACGTTACCGTTGGAGCGGTGCGGAGGCACAATGCTCCCCAAGAAGCCACTAGGGCCACCGTATTCTCCTCACGCCCTCACACAATGCGAGATGCCGTGATTCCACTATTGGTGCCCTTGAAGGCGACAACCAAACCTTTACAAACAAGGTTGGGGCTATCTCCACAACTCAATTGGAGGCTCCCAACGATACCACGGAGCTTCACCACAATGGAATGTGGCTCCGAGGTGACCTCAACCGTCTAGGGTGCTAAAACACCCAAGAGTAACAAGATCCGCAAGGGATTAGTGGGGGGAATCAAATTTCTCTTGGTGGAAGTGTAGATCCGGGCCTTCTCAACCAAACCCTAAAGAATCAACAATTTTGATTGGCTAGGGAGAGAGATCAGGCGAAAATGAGCTTTGGAGCAACAATGGAGCTTGGGTGAAAAGAGGTGGTTCAACTTGGAGAAGAAGACCTCCTTTTATAGTGGGGGAACCAATCCAATTGTTACCCCCCATTCAGCCCGCACAGAGCGGTAATACCGCTGGGGGTAGCGGTACTACTGCTGGGTGTCGTGGTACTACCACTCCCCCACGCAGTACTACCGTGTAGACAGAGGGCGACCAGAGGCGGAGCGAGATCTGGACCCAGGGCGGTACTAGCAGCGGTGGTAGGGGCGGTACTACCGCTTGCAAGCGGTACTACTGCCTCTACTGCCGCTGCAAATGCCACAAACCCGACACGAGAGGCGACACTGTCGAGTCGAGGCGGTAGCAGCATGATGACCCACAAGTATAGGGGATCTATTGTAGTCCTTTCGATAAGTAAGAGTGTCGAACCCAACGAGGAACAGAAGGAAATGACAAGCGGTTTTCA
Organism: Triticum aestivum; assembly: GCF_018294505.1. Classification (NCBI taxonomy): domain Eukaryota; kingdom Viridiplantae; phylum Streptophyta; class Magnoliopsida; order Poales; family Poaceae; genus Triticum; species Triticum aestivum. Next base: position 62,140,669 of record NC_057811.1, read on the forward strand.
GTAAGGTATTCTCCGCAAGCACTGAAATTATCGGTAACAGATAGTTTTGTGATAAGGTAATTTGTAACAGGTAACAAGTAACAAAAGTAAACAAGGTGCAGCAAGGTGGCCCAATCCTTTTTGTAGCAAAGGACAAGCCTGGACTAACTCAGGAAAACGCTCCCGAGGACACATGGGAATTATCGTCAAGCTAGTTTTCATCACGCTCATATGATTCGCGTTCGTTACTTTGATAATTTGATATGTGGGTGGACCGGTGCTTGGGTACTGCCCTTCCTTGGACAAGCATCCACTTATGATTAAACCCTCTTGCAAGCATCCGCAACTACAAAAGAAGTATTAAGGTAAACCTAACCATAGCATCAGCCCCTTATGAAGCAACGCATAAACTCGGGTTTAAGCTTTTGTCACTCTAGCAACCCATCATCTACTCATTACTTCCCAATGCCTTCCCTTCGGCCCAAATAATGGTGAAATGTCATATAGTCGACGTTCACATAACACCACTAGAGGAAAGACAACATACATCTCATCAAAATATCGAACGAATACCAAATTCACATGACTACTTATAGCAAGACTTCTCCCATGTCCTCAGGAACAAACGTAACTACTCACAAATCATATTCATGTTCATAATCAGAGGGGTATTAATATGCATAAAGGATCTGAAATATGATCTTCCACCAAATAAACCAACTAGCATCAACTACAAGGAGTAATCAACACTACTAGCAACCCACAGGTACCAATCTGAGGTTTTGAGACAAAGATTGGATACAAGAGATGAACTAGGGTTTGAGATGAGATGGTGCTGGTGAAGATGTTGATGGAGATTGAACCCCTCCCGATGAGAGGATTGATGGTGATGACGATGGTGATGATTTCCCCCTCCCGGAGGGATGTTTCCCCGGCAGAACAGCTCCGCCGGAGCCCTAGATTGGTTCCGCCTCGAGACGGCGGCGCTTCGTCCCGAAAGCTTCCTTCTGATTTTTTCCAGGGCGAAAGACTTCATATAGCAAAAGATGGGCACCGGAGGCCTGCCAGGGGGCCCACGAGGCAGGGGCGCGCCCAGGGGGGTAGGGCGCGCCCCACCCTCGTGGATGGTGGGTGGCCCCCCTCTGGTTCTTTCTTCGCCCAATATTTTTTATATATTCCCAAATGTGCCTCCATGAAGTTTCAGGACTTTTGGAGTTGTGCATAATAGGTCTCTAATAATTGCTCCTTTTCCAGCCCAGAATTCCAGCTGCCGGCATTCTCCCTCTTCGTGTAAACCTTGTAAAATAAGAGAGAATAGGCATAAGTATTGTGACATAATGTGTAATAACAGCCAACAATGCAATAAATATCGATATAAAAGCATGATGCAAAATGGACGTATCAACTCCCCCAAGCTTAGACCTCGCTTGTCCTCAAGCGGAAGCCGATAACGAAAAATATGTCCACATGTTTAGAGATAGAGGTGTCGATAAAATAAAATACGGACATGAGGGCATCATGATCATTATTATAACAGCAACACACACACACACACACACACACATATATATATATATATAGTCATATGATTTCTTATGCTGAAGTAACAATCTATTCACAATGTCAAGTATGAATCAGAAACTTCATTGAAAACTAACAAACTATAATCTCCGTCATTGAAGCAATTGCAATTTATCATAACATCGGAAAGAGTCAATATAAGAGCTTTTCAACAAGTCCACATACTCAACTATCATCTAGTCTTTCACAATTGCTAACGCTCACGCAATACTTATGGGTATGGTGTTTTAATCGGACACAGAGAAAGATAGGGGCTTATAGTGTTGCCTCCCAACCTTTTACCTCAAGGGTAATGTCAACAATAATAGTTCATGATAACTTACATCCAATTGGATATATATATCAGGATCTTTCCAACACAATGTGCTTGCCAAAGGATAAAATGTAAAAAGGAAAGGTGAAGATCACCGCGACTCTTGCATAAGACATAGAAATAAAAGATAGGCCCTTCGCAGAGGGAAGGAGAGGTTGTCATGTGCTTTTATGGTTGGATGCACAAAATCTTAATGCGAAAGAACGTCACTTTATATTGCCACTTGTGATAGGGACCTTTATTATGCAGTCCATCGCTTTTATTTCTTCCATATCACAAGATCGTATAAAGCTTATTTTCTCCACACTAATAGATCATACATATTTAGAGAGCAATTTTTATTGCATGCAACAATGACAACTTACTTGAAGGATCTTACTCAATCCACAGGTACGTATGGTGGACACTCATGGCGAAACTGGGTTTAAGGATATTCGGAAGCACAAGTAGTATCTCTACTTGGTGCAAAGAATTTGGCTAGCATGAGGGGGAAAGGCAAGCTCAACATGTTGGATGATCCATGACAATATACTTTATTTCAGATATAAGAAAACATAACCCATTACGTTGTCTTCCTTGTCCAACATCAACTTTTTAGCATGTCATATTTTAATGAGTGCTCACAATCATAAAAGATGTCCAAGGTAGTATATTTATATGTGAAGACCTCTCTTTCTTTATTACTTCCTATTAATTGCAACGATGACCAAAACTATCTTTGTCAACTCCCAACAACTTTTATTCATCATACTCTTTTATATGTGAAGTCATTACTCCCATAAGATCAATATGATCTCTTTATTTCTTTTTATTCTTTCTCTTCTCTTTTATTTTTTCCCTCAAGATCATAGCAAGATAGTCAAGCCCTTGACTCAAGACTAATCTTTATTATATATAGCTCATAGACTCGATTACATAGAAGGATCATAAAGCAAAACTCAAAACTAGATCATACTAAAACTTTATTCTAATAGATCAAGATATTACCAAAAGGATCAAACTAAGAAAAACGGTAAAGATAGGAGTGTGATGTGATACGATACCGGGGCACCTCCCCCAAGCTTGGCAGTTGCCAAGGGGAGTGCCCATACCCAATACTCAGTCCTCCTTTGCTGGTGAAGAAGATGGTGATGAAGATGACAATTGTGCCTTCAGCTTTTTTATATTGTAATTGAGAAGAGCAATTTCCTCCTGTAAATCATCGACCTCCGATTCCAGCTTCAAGATTTTATCACATAAATCTCCTTTGCTTTTTTGTCGAAAACGAGAAGGAATAGATCGATTGTTAGACAGTTTCGCCCTCTTAGGGAGACTAGAATTCTTGAACTTCACGTGCATATCCCCAGGTTGAGGTAGAGGGACATCCTCCTTTGAACTTGAATCATTGATCCTCATCAAATGAGCATGCTCCTCATCATCAGTAGTTCGATCACAAGGGCATAGATCCCCATAGGTCTTTGGGTCAGCAATGAGATGTGAGACATAGCTCTCTCCGTCGGAGTCTTGACATGACATCTTGCTATAAATCTACTATGAAAACAGCTCGAAACAAAAATAGAGGATATTTGCATGGTATGGTGGTTAAAACCTTCGGGAGATTATATAATGAATTTTGACCGACCAAAAGAAGTGTCGTGCAAGAAAACGGAGTCCGGAGAGCACACGAGGTGCCCACAAGGCAGGGGGGCGCGCCCTCCACCCTCGTGGATGCCTCGTGTCCTTCCCAGACTACTTATTATTTTCCTATTTTCTTAAATATTCCAAAACGGAGAAAAAATGCTATTAGAACTGTTTTGGTGTCAGTTTACTTACCGTACCACATACCTATTCCTTTTCGGAGTCTGAAACATTCTGGAAAGTGTCCGTTATGTACTCCTCCGGGGTTACGGTTTTAATAACATTAGTTTCAACATTTATGGGATTACCCGAGATATAATGTTTGATTCTTTGACCATTCACCACCTTCGGATTTGTGCCTTCAAAGTTGTTGATTTTTATGGCACCGGAACGATAGACCTCCTCGATAACGTAAGGACCTTCCCATTTAGAGAGGAGTTTTCCTGCAAAAAATCTTAAACGCGAGTTGTATAGCAAAACATAATCACCTACATTAAACTCACGCTTTTGTATCCTTTTGTCATGCCATTTTTTAACTTTTTCTTTAAACAGTTTGGCATTCTCATAGGCTTGAGTTCTCCATTCATTAAGTGAGCTAATGTCAAATAGTCTCTTCTCACCGGCAAGTTTGAAATCATAATTGAGCTCTTTAATGGCCCAATATGCCTTATGTTCTAGTTTGAGAGGTAAGTGACATGCTTTTCCATAAACCATTTTATACGTAGACATACCCATAGGATTTTTATATGCAGTTCTATAGGCCCATAATGCATCATCCAGTTTCTTGGACCAATTCTTTCTAGATCTATTGACAGTCTTTTGCAAAATTAATTTGATCTCTCTATTACTCAGTTCTACTTGCACTAGACTGTGGGTGGTATGGAGATGCAATTCTATGATTAACATCATACTTAGCAAGCATTTTACGAAAAGCACCATGAATAAAATGTGAACCACCATCAGTCATTAAGTATTTAGGGACTCCAAACCTCGGAAAAATAACTTCTTTAAGCATCTTAATAGAGGTGTTATGATCAGCACTACTAGTTGGAATAGCTTCTACCCACTTAGTAACGTAATCAACAAAAACTAAAATATGTGTAAACCCATTAGAGGAAGGAAACGGTCCCATATAATCAAAGCCCCAAACATCAAATGGTTCAATAACAAGTGAATAGTTCATAGGCATTTCTTGACGTCTACTAGTATTACCAATTCTTTGACATTCATCACAAGACAAGACAAACTTGCGGGCATCTTTGAAGAGAGTAGGCCAATAAAAACCGGATTGCAATACCTTATGTGCAGTTCTATCTCTAGCGTGGTGTCCTCCATAAGCCTCGGAGTGACACTTGCGTAGGATCTGTTCCTATTCATGCTCAGGTACACAACGTCTAATAACACCATCTACTCCTTCTTTATAAAGGTGTGGGTCATCCAAGAAGTAATGTCTTAAATCATAGAAAAACTTTTTTCTTTTGCTGGTATGTGAAATTAGGTGGTATAAATTTAGCAACAATGTAATTGGCATAATCAGCATACCTTGGAGCAGTACGAGAAGCATTTATGAAAGCTAATTGTTCATCAGGAAAGCTATCATCAATAGGTAGTGGGTCATCAAGAACATTCTCTAACCTAGACAAGTTGTCTGCAACGGGGTTCTCAGCTCCCTTTCTATCAATAATATGCAAATCAAATTCTTGTAGTAGGAGAACCCATATAATAAGTCTAGGTTTAGCATCTTTCTTTTCCATAAGATATTTAATAGCAGCATGATTAGTGTGAACAGTTACTTTAGAATCAACAATATAAGGTCTGAACTTATCACAAGCAAATACAACTGCTAAAAATTCTTTTTCAATAGTAGCATAATTTCTCTGGGCACTGTCTAGAATTTTACTAGCATGTTGGATAACATTTAATTTCTTATCAACTCTTTGTCCTAGAACAACACCTACAACATAATCACTAGCATCACACATAATTTCAAAGGGTAAATTCCAATCAGGTGGCTGAACAATAGGTGCAGAAATCAAGGCTTTCTTAAGTATTTCAAATGCTTCTACACAATCATCATCAAAGACAAAAGGAACATCTTTTTGTAAGAGATAAGTCAGAGGCCTAGAAATTTTTGAGAAGTCTTTAATGAACCTTATAAAAACCGGCATGACCAAGGAAACTTCTTATACCTTTAATGTCCTTGGGACACGACATCTTTTCAATAGCATCAACTTTAGCTTTATCAACTTCAATACCTCTTTCAGAAATTTTATGCCCCAAGACAATACCTTCATTAACCATAAAGTGGCACTTCTCCCAATTCAAGACAAGATTAGTTTCCTCACATCTCTGCAAAACTCGATCAAGGTTGCTCAAGCAATCATCAAAAGAAGTTCCATACACGGAGAAATCATCCATGAAAACCTCAACAATCTTTTCACAAAAGTCAGAGAATATAATAGTCATACATCTTTGAAAGGTAGCAGGTGCATTGCATAAACCAAAAGGCATACGTCTATAAGCAAGGGCAAGTAAAAGTGGTCTTTTCTTGATCCTCTTTTGACACAGGTATTTGAGAGAAACGAGAATAACCGTCTAGAAAGCAAAAATGTGTATGTTTGGATAATCTTTCTAGCATTTGATCAATAAAAGGTAAAGGGTAATGATCCTTTTATTCATAAACTTCATCCATTTACCTTCTTTCATTCATAAACATATCATTTTCATGGTCTAGCAAATATTGTTCTAAAGGATCGTTAGGAGGCACGGCAATAGAAGCAAGACCAATAATTTCATCTTTACTAGGCAATTCTTTATCATGGGGTTGTCTACGAAATTTAGCAAAATTAAAATCATGAGACATATCCCCTAAACCAATAGCAACAACATCCTTTTTGCAATATATCTTAGCATTAACAGTATTCAAGAAGGGACTACCAAATATAATGGGACAAAAGTCATCTTGTGGGGAAACAAGAACAAGAAAATCAGTAGGATATTTAACTTTCCCACACAAGACTTCAACATCTCTAACAATCCCAACTGGTGAAATAGTATCTCTATTGGCAAGCTTAATTGTAACATCAATGCCTTCTAACTCAGCAGGTGCAATATCATGCATAATTTCTTCGTATAAAGAATGAGGTATTGCACTCGCACTAGCACCCATATCACATAAGCCATGATAGCAATGATCTCCTATTTTAACAGAAATAACAGGCATGCCTACAACAGGTCTATGTTTATTTTTAGTATCGGGTCTAGCAATTCTAGCAGCTTCATCACAGAAGTAAGTAACATGCCCATCAATATTATCGGCCAAGAGATCTTTAACCATATCAATACTAGGTTCAACTTTAATTTGCTCAGGAGGTGTAGGTGTCCTAGTATCACTAAAAAAATACACTTCCGTGATGATACGTGTTTGTCACAGTAGGTCACGTTTTCTGTCATGCATGTACATCCATGACGATTTTATGACAGAATCAAGATAGTCATACCTGTGCTATCGTAGAAGTGTTCCATGACATTACCAAAATCATCATCACGGAAGTGTCCACTTCCATGACGATAAATCGCGCATCACAGAAGTGCTTTCGTCAAGGGTGACCGACACGTGGCATCCACCGTAACGGAACGTCGTTAAGCTATCGGGTCCGGTTTTGGATCCAATAACCCGTTAACAGCCCCGACCAATGGGGATTTTCCACGTGTAAAATCATCATTGGCTGGAGGAAACACGCGTCGGCTCACCGTTGGGACAGATGTCATCCACTCATTGGACCCAAAGCGCCTATGATACGTCGACACGTGGCACGGCCCAACAGAGGCCCATTCACGTGAAAAGGCCAGCCCGTTTGACTTGGTCAAAAGGTGGCGGGCCGGCCCACAGCAAGCCTGTTAACGGCCTGTTCGCATATAGCCCATTTATAGCCCGCTAACCCAGGGCCCGTTTACGGCCTACCCAAATTAGGCCTAGTAGCGTCATCTGGGCCGTCCAATATAATTCCAGCCCGTTTTAACTTCCGGCCCATGTATGGCCCATGACGTCTTTCGGCCCATATGAGGCCCTTTGAACTCTTGGTCCATTAACGGCCCATGGTAAAACTGGCCCGTAATGAACAGTGTATCACTTCATACCCATTAATGGCACGTGGTGAAACTAGCCCGTAAAGAACAGTGTATCACTTCATACCCATTAACGGCCCATTATTCCATTGGGCCGTTTCTAGCCCTGTTATCTTTCGGCCTTCTCAGGGCCCATTTATTCTTGGGCTCATTTCCAGCATTCGGTTACTTATGGCCCGTTACTGTCATTTTCTGCTTGTGGGCCAAATTCAGCCCGTGGTAACAGTCGGCCCGTTTGTGGCCCGTTAATACGTTGGTCCGTTTTCATGTAAAAAAACCCGTTGGGCTGTTTTCATAGAGTTATCAAATATGGCCTATTAATGGCCCGTTATTGTCCACGAATAGTATGGCCCATGATTGGCAAAATGATGGTACGCCCCGTAGAAGGCCCATGGATCCTAAGGCCTGTAAAAGGCCCATGGATCATACGGCCCGTAGAAGGCCCATGGATCCTACGGCCCGTATAGAAGGCCAATGGATCCTACGGCCCGTAGAAGGCCCATGGATCAGACGGCCCGCAGGAGGCCCATGGTTACAACAGTCCGTGTGTTGCCATGATTATTTTGGCCTAGTTTCCAAAAATGGGTTATTGTGGCCACTAGAAAAACACAGAAAAAGAACTGCAGTGACTACAAGCAAACAACTAAACAAGACAATAAGGAAATAAATAAGCAAGCAATTAACGCTATCCTATTACATCCACTGGGCATCAAAGTTCGCCACAGTGCAAATATAGGGAACAAAGTAGCATATTACATACACTGGCCATCAAAATTGGCCACCCGTGCAAATAAACGCGGCAGCAAAACAAGAGCGTAACTGAAACAACTTTAGAAGATCTCAAGAAACGTTATCCTGGGTATCCACCATGCTGGCAATAAGCTTAGCAAGCTTATTAGCTTTGTCCTGTTTGGCGCTAAAATCCTCCAACGCTTGCTGTTGCACTAGAAAGTATGCATCTGAATGCTCCAGGGACTTCCGCAGTCCTTCCGCTTCTTGTCGCAGCACAACTGATCGATGTCTTTCAGCTTGTAGTTGAGACTCAAGAAACTGAACTGATTCAGACAGTGAGTTTGAATAGCTTGTGCAAGCGGTAGTGGCCAGTAACTCGAACACTAAACCAAGACAGGACTTTGGGGTTGTCTCACTGTCTTCGAGATAGTCTTCCTTAGTTGTTTTATCAGCTTTGTTGGAGACCAACAAGGATGTGTCACTATCCTGAACCTTATCTGCATTACTCCCTTTACCATTGCTTAATAAGGCACTCTTCCCCAATATTCTGTCAGCATTCTAAAAGAAGAAACAAGCAGACGCATAACAGGTTTAGCATGTACTAGTATATGAAACTCATTTCGGTGAACCAGTTCATTAGTAAGGTGGACAGGATTAAACTACCAAGTCTTCTATTGCCAAGTACTAGTACATAATAAAATAATCAAACAAACATATATCTATGTCCTATGGTCACTACATTGTCTTGCCAAATCAAAATAGAGGCACGGTTCAAATCATACCAGTTCAAGACAAAGCAGCAGTGAAAGAATACAAAGCGTGGGAAACTACACGGCACAACAAGATTTCAGATGGGTACCACGGGTCTACATGTACAACAACACTATTGGCTCTGTTGTGATGCTAGTAATGTGCATGATATGAGAAGTCAACTGTATACACAATTGAAATTGAAATCAACAGAGCTATTGATAAGAGCAAGCTTGTTAAAGAAATATGCGCGAACATACCTGCTGTGCCATTGGAGTTTTGATTGGACCCTTCAATTTAAAAATAAGTTTGTATGAGTAAATACAGTGATACAAGAGCAAAGCAGTATGCACGATAGCAATCATAGTTAAAAAAGGCGCGCCTAAGCGAGCGCTTAAGCGCGCCTAGGCTCTAGGCGTTGGCAAAACGCATTGCGCATAACTACGCTTAATCTGTGCATAACTGCGCATAAGCATGCGCTTTGGTCAGTAAAGCGCAAGGCGGTGGCAAAATGCACAATTAACGCCTAGCGCTTTTTTGAACTACAATAGCAATGGAATCTTAAATTAGAACAGTTGTTCTTTAGGTTTAGGCACTTGTTCTACATGAACAGAGTACAGTAAGACGCAAGAATATAGTACTTAAAAATAGAAAATGAGCTCATAGACCTTACCACATTCTTGGTTCGGGACCAGTACAGAACAAGGCGTTCCCAGTCATCGTCCAGTAAATGTGTCTCAGGAGAACATAAGGGAATTTGATGAGTTTCTTTGCCAGTGAAGTACGTTTTCTTCAGGTAATTCTGATACTCCCACCAAGCATTCTTGAAGATAGCAGAGGTATTAGCACAGGTTACCTCATCCTGAGTTTCCAAATTGGTCCTTCTCTATAGAGAAAAATGGGAAAATTTGTTGTATTATAACCATCATGGAGGTAGGATGTATGGGACAAAGCAAAGTAATTGCCATGAATAACATTACTTACACATAACTCCTGGACAAACACCTGCAACTGGCATTTTCCTTCATCTTCAGTATAATATTTCCAAGATGGGAAGACACGCACATATGATTTAACAACATCAAATGCGATAGATGCTAAACTACGACTAGCTGGTTGGTGCTTCCTCCACAGGAATAGGCATACTAACTGGTGGGGTTGGGGTTCGTCGTGGTAGTACTGGCCCTTTGGGCACTGGAGCTACCTTACTAACTACTCTTGTTTGGGAGCTCTGTGGTGGAGATGGTGCTATGTCAACAGGAACTGGGTTACTATCTGCTGGGGTTGGGGTTAGATTGGGTGAAGCTGGTTCTCTATCCATCGCAGTAGGGGTACAATCTGCGAGAGTTTGGGTTATGTGTGGTAGGGCTGGTTCTCGTGCATGTACAACCGGGGTGCTATCTCCACCAAGAGGTAGCACTGTTTTATTTGAAGACCGTGTTTTTAGTCCGCTAGATACTGGCATCACCCGCTCCAATTCAAATGGCTGATAAACAGGAAACATGGTTGAATGTACATGCATTGTATGAGAGACAGATGCAATAGATAGTGTGGAAAAAAGAGGGCATGAAATAGTTGACATGTATATTGTTTAACTAAAACGGATAGCATGACATAATTTCACATATATGATGTCTATCTAAACTGGACAGCATAGCATAACATAATTGAAAGATATGATGAATAACTAAACAGGATCGCATGAAATAATTCACCTACATGTTATCTAAGTAATCAGGATCGCATCATTTAATTCACACATGTGATTTATATGCTAAACAGAGGGCATTAGATATGATGTCTGAACTAAGAACATGGTGTTGAATATTGTGTATATGATGTCTAAACTATGCAATGCAATACACCATATGCATGATATGAGCAGTATAACCGTGCCAAGTTAGAGCATACACCTGGGTGGGGGAATAGGACTGGTCATCTGTCTCTGAATCCATCTCTGAGGAGCTATCGAGACCCAACAAGAGATCTGCTTCGACAGGTAGCACTGTCTGCTCTGAAGGCCTTGTTTTCACTCCAGATTTTTCAATCTCCCACCCAAATGCTGATTCACAGGAAGAATAGTTTAATGTACAAACATTATCGACAAATGGAAATGTAAAGAAGAAAAGGATGGGCAAGATATCATTCAAATATATGATGCCTGGTTAAACAGGATGGCATTGCACATTTCACATATATTATGGCTGGCTAAAAGACATGAGACTGCATAATTCCCATATATGATATAGAAACTAAGTAGGTGGCATTACAGAACATGTCTAAACTAAGCAGATGACATATATGATGTCAAAAGTAGGCACTGCATGGCAACATATGCATGATATGACTAACATCATCATGCCAAGGTAGAGCAAACACCTTGGGGGGTAAATAGGAGTGGTCAGCGGCGTCTGAATCCGCCTCAGAACAGATATCTTCCTCTGGATTACAATCTGGAGAGGGGTGGGAAGGGTTTGCCATTGAACCCACCATGGAGCGATGTCTGCATGACATTGTATTGCCGCGCAAAACTCTTCTCTTTTTCTCTACATGTTCAGCATGACTGTGTACAATATCTAACATGCATACGAAAAAAATATGGTGAGATTATGTAAGGACAGCATGCAGAAATTTAGAGTGATGGTAACAACCAGTGGATGGATCCAAAAATAATGATAGCAGGCTGATGATTGCTTTAATTTAATAAAAAGACAGATGATGATTGCTTTACTATTTGTTTCCCACCCAAGGTGAACAACATAGGCATACCCTAGGTGAACCAGATATTAGACAGAGATACTATTCATTGCTTCCTCGATATGTGCCCCACAACTAATTTAGAACTCAAGTTTGAACATTAATTTGGACCTGACTTGGAGTCCAAGAGGTGAACATGATGATAAAGTAGCAGGTAATTTTAAGCAATGCATAACATAAGCAGAAACAAAAGAGTGCGACCTCTCTTGTGGACCCGTGTACTCCTCAGGTTCATCTGCTGAGTCGATGATGATGATGCCGTTGCGGTGGGTGCCAGCGGCAGGGAAGGAGATCTGAGGCGGCGAAAGACGGTCAGGAGTCGTAATGTCTGGTTTGGTGGATGTTTCTGTCGATGGAGCAGCTCAGGTGAGGTGGACGACGTCGCGGCAGGAGCAGGACAAACCACACAAAGTTCCCTTCGACACCTACCTGTAACTGAAGTAATTCTGTAAGGGCTCATTTGGCTTGCATGATTCTAAAAATGCAGGGATAGGAAAAACACCGGAATAGGATAGGAATGCACATGGTAAACAGAGCATTTGTAAACACATGATTTCTGTCAACTTGGGTGTTTGGTTTACAGGAATTGGAAGAGCAGAGGAATGCAAAGAAACATGGCCAAAATAAAGTGAAACCATATGAAAGCGTGTACAGTTAGAATGTTATTCTGCCACTAATGCACTTGGTCTTGTTTTCATGCATAGGATTTTGAAAAGTAGGTCCAGGTGGATGTTTTGCTTCATTCCTTTCAACAAAATGCATGAATAATTGAATAGTAGAGTGCCATTGGAAAATTCCCTATTGCTATGTTTTTCCATTGAACCAAAATAGCCCTAATGGATCGACATGAATGTATAGTAATAAGTGATGCAACAAGTGTACAACCTCTTTGCCGTAGCCGTGTCGACCTCAGCATCATTGGGTTGGTCGCTGAAGCAGTTGAGGCAGAGGTGGCTGTCGGAGGTGTGGAGGAAGATCTGAGGAATCTGTAGACGGCGTCCAGGGCACTGCTCTGTTGTGATGGATCGTTCTGTCGTTGGAGCAGCTTCGGTGAGCCGTAAGACGTCAAGGCTAAAGTAGCACAAGACAGACATCGTCAATCTCAAGTGGGATTCTAATAGCATCTCCAATAGATGATGTAAAATAGATGTAAAATTTACATCACCAAAAACCACCTGACTACAACAGATGAGGTAAAAACTATTGACTCTGAACTTAACTATCGAAACTGAAATTTACTGTGGAATCTGAATGTTACTGTTGAAACTGAACGCAATGGTAGAAGAGAGGCACTTGACATGTAGTTTAGGGAGGGCCTGCAGTTCATCTTCAACCTGCACCCCCCATGAGCCGCCAAGCACCACCGGCCGAACCGCCGGCCCCAGCCGCCTCGCCGCCCCGAAATAACTCCCCACCGCCGGTCCGCCGCCGCCCCGGCAAGCCCTCTAGGCCCCCCACCCTGAACCCTAAGATAGATAGTGGGGTACCTCTCCGGCGAGCCCCCGTCCCCGCTGCGGGTGGTTCTTCCTTAACTCCGGCGAGCCCCCCACCCCCTGAAAATCGACTGACCCAAAAGTCGATTCAGTCGACTGAAGTGTAGCTAAATCAGAGCAGAGCAGCAGCATGAGCGAGGGGGAGAGCAGCAGCAGCAGCGCGAGCGAGCGAGCGAGAGCCGGAGCAGCAGCAGCTGGACGAGTGAGCGATCGAGCGAGAGCCGGAGCAGCAGCAGCAGCGCGAGCGAGCGAGAGCCGGAGCAGCAGCAGCAGATCCGGCTGGTATGGACGCCGCCACCGAAGGGGCCTCGCACTGGGGGAGAGCCGCCGTGGAGATGTAGCCCGTGGCGCCGGCTTGAAGGTAGCCGCTCCATGGGGGTGCGGGATGGAGCATCGTCGGCGCCGGGAGGTCGAGTTAAGGAGAAGGTGCGATGCGATGAGTGTACAACCTCTTTGGTGGTGCCGAGTAGGCCTCGGCTTCGTCCGAGGAGTCGGTGAGGATGTTGCGGTTCCGGTGGAGCAGGTTAAGGCGGGGCTGTGGGGATGGTGCAGCCGCGATAGACAAGGCGATCGTCGGAGCAGCTCCTTGGAGGTGCAGGACGGGGCGGCTGAACTGGCGGGACGACAAGATGGACGACGGATCCTCATTAGGGGAGGTGGACGAGGGACATCGAGCTGTTGCGGTGGACGACATCGTCGGGGAAGAGGCTCCGGCTGGGCAGCGGTGAGGTGGCGGACGGAGGAGGGTGGGGTTTCGCTGCTGGAGCGGAGAGGTTATGGCGGCCTGGGATTTCGAATGGCAAAAAGGAGGCGATGGGAGGGGGTGAACCATGACTTAGGGACGTGCTTGTCCAAAATGTGGGGTGTGTTACAAAAGTACCCCCCACCGATTTGAACTAGCGGCCCTTTCGGCTCAGGGTTAGAAGGGGGATTTCGCGTGTCGGGATTTGGCAGCTGGAGGGAGTTTTCGTGCGCGTTGTAATTTTGGGATAGCAAGGCGAGGGTTGTGAAGGCGCCAGTTTTGGGAGCACGATATCTGAATTTTCAGGATATAACAAGGCGCGGGTTGAATTTTAGGGACAAGCCTAACGTGTAATATTGTACTTGTACGTACCAAATCAATTCGCACTTCCCTCAACCAAAAAGAAAACGAAAAAAATAAAACTATTCACACCACACAAAGAGAGAGTCTTGCCACGTTTTACTATAAAAATGCTATTCAAAGCCACTCCCTCCTTCCATCTATATAGGGCCTAATGCATTTTTCGATGCTAACTTTGACCAAATATTAGAGCAATAATATATGACATGCAACTTACACAAAGCACACCGTTAAATTCGTCTGTGAAAGGTTCTTTCAATGATATAATTTTCACATTGTGCATGTCATGTACTATTAATCTTGTCAATAGTCAAAGGCGGTCTTAAAAAACGCATTACGCCCTATATAGATGGAAGGAGGGAGTATGAATCCATGTTATGTCCAATTAAATTTTTTCGCTTGCTGTATAATGCATGTAACCTACTCATACCAACATTTTAGTGCATTCCAAATGTCTATACTACCGCTGCAATTCGAACTGAATTTGAATTCGTTTCTCTATTTCAATAAGAATCTACAATCATGATTGTTGCCAACTTCAACCATCATTCGTGTATTACCTTAATAACACACCACATGATTACTATAGAGATAGATATGAACTATGTGTACTACATGAACTCGAATTCTATTTTTTGAATACACTTGATGTTGATTCCAAATAATAGTACATTTGATGTACTAACTATATATTCATAATCTAAACCATGTTCCATACGTACACCGTGTTTATCACACATAGTATAGTGCCCCGCCCCCTACATTATGACAAGTATTTAGACCTGAGCTGCAAAAGCCACACATTAGCCCAAATTATGATCAATGTTCTATATATTATACGTAGTACTAGCAAGATGCCCATGCGTTCCACAGAACATCAACATGATCAAGGGGAGGCCTAATTTGCAAATATGGAGAGGGGTGTGGGTATCTTTTTTCAAAATTGCCATAGTTTCCTTCCTATCCGTCAGATATAAATCGGACGGCCTATATTGCAGGATGGCAGGCACACCATCATCAACAACTCCGTTTTTTATAAGAGTAGAGATAAAATATATTATATGTAGTATAACATGTTCATAACCACACCATGTGTATCACCGTTATATATATTCACACATGCGTCGGTTTAAAACACTATGATAAATTCTTCAAATATCCGAATTCGCTTTTTATAATGAAGTATGATCTCTATTCGTCTTTTACACCCACACAATCCTCTTATCTTTGTAGCTAGCGCTAACTTTCTCTCGTGCATGCACACGCCCGCATCCCTCTCACCCTCCCTCAGCATTCTCTAGCTCCATCGCGCAAATTCGTCTTTTCACTTTAGGTCGTTCACCCACGGTGTGTGTAGGCCCCCCAGCTCCTTCTTTACGGCACACATCGATCGATATGCCTCTCTAGCCAGGTGTGCCTAGCACAAACACAAGCTTCCCCTCTTCTCTTATCACCGTCCATGCCTCACTCCCACCACTCTTTTCATCGATCTCGTACTCGCACACTCCTTCCCCCTCGATATAGTATGACTCTCGCACCACCTCCTAGATGCATCCCTCTCTCTCTATCCTTCTCCCCGTGCCTCATTTGCTTCTAACACACACATGCATGTATACCGATCGATCTCCCAACATATACCTAGGTCGACTTTAACTATTCCCCCCCATCGATCGACGTACCTCACAAGTTATGTCTCTCCTTTCTCTGACAAAGGACGATTGATCTTCCTATGTAGTTATGTCTGCTTACCACAGCCATATCGTCCCCCCTCATCATTCGTGCATGCCTCCTGACCCGTCTCTCACACGCACGTGCACAGACAGGCAGCCATCCCCTCTCTTATTGATATTGCAGGCGTGCCCTCCGGTTGTCTAGCAAGCCTATCCCACCATTTGTTAGAAGCAACTCCACTACCACCCCCTCCAACACTCTAGCTCTGTCTCTCTCCCAACCTTATTCCTCTCCTACACATATGCATGGATGCCGATCGATCTCCCTTAATACATGAGGTAGATCGATCTCCCTTAATACATGAGGTAGGCCTCTCTCCTCCTCCACACATATACCAGCCATTGTACCTCTATAGTTAATTAGGCCTCCCTCCCCCCACCACACACCGATAGTCGAGCGCTGTAGGTAGGTATCCATGCCACAGAGACAAACTGCACCTGTCCCCTCTCACGTTCCAGTAGGCCAGCCACTTTATATCTTTGACGTGGGCACACACAAATTCGATGACACTCTTTATCGATTTTGCGCGCGCGCACACACACACACATCATCCCTCTCTTCGATTCTATGGACACCTCAAGCCGATGATACCTCCACTCTCTTCTCGTGGATCGCCCCCTCTATATATATGATATATCCAGGACTCTATTTCACACACATTGCATATGTTACATTTTTTGATTGACCCCCCCCCAAAAAAACTCTCACGAACCACACACTATATCTCTCTACGTTTGTATCTCTCTCACACAACCCCACGTAGGTGGTGTACGTATACAAGAAGAGAATAGGTGCACCGTGCACGTACTCACGCTTCGTGCCCAGCCACACCCGCGCGGGTACACGGTGGAGCTCATTTCTGTACGAAATGGCAGCCCACGTGCTAATTTGAACGCGTGTAGCGGTTGTTTACCTACGGAGGTCGTGTACCACGCGTGCACGAAACAAAGTTTGACTTGATGCGTTGGCGCGTTATTTTTAAATAAAGTTATATCGCTCAATGGCACGTACACAGAATATAAAACGATTTTTATGGAGAAAAAGGTAGTCCGCTCCACTATATACAATGGAGCCTGCCTGCCTGGTTTGTCTCTCTTCAGAGTATCTCACACAAGGCTGCGGTGGCCTCTCTCTCTCTCACCGTTGGTCACTGATCCGGCCGCATCCCGTCCGCCGGCGGAAAGGGAGGACGTGCATCGTTTCTCCGTTCGACGGCGCCGAGGCAGCACGTCCCGATCTGCGGTACACGCCGTTCTCTCTGACCAAGCTCCGGCGCGGTAGGGCCTACGCCACCTGCTCGCTGCCGCAGTATGGGCAGATTCCGCCCGCCGCCGCTCACCTAGTTACATCCCGACGACCTCCAGGTATCCCCTCCGGCCTTGCTCCACTGCCCGTCTTCCCACGTCGCTGCATGTGGATCTTCCATAGTTCTTTGCCCAAAACGTAGCTCGTCCGGCGTACTTTCCATATTGCAATCTCGTCCTCACACCGTTTTAGACAAACACAACCGTGTTGTTATCTTCCCTTAGGACAAGGAATATGCTTCTTTTTTGTCGTCGCATGTGTCATCAACTGTTATTGGCCAGTAATTGTTTCCTTTCTACCTCTTTTTTGCAAACAGGGCTATCCATTTCACCTCGTTGCTATTGCGACCTTTTGGTGAACTGCACAAATCACTTTTTTCTTAAGAGTGTTTTGTGCAGTTGTACCAAAATGTCACACGGGCAACGTCTCTACATTTCAGTGCGACTGCACAAAGGGAGATTGGTTTTGCTCTATCCTCCTCATCCAACTCCGAGCCTAATCTTCTCCAACTAGTTAGTCTTAAGAGAGACTGCAAAGGTGACCGGCTTCTATTTGTGTGTTTATTGTTCCATCAGCAGTCCTCTATTATCGTAATCACACTTAATATCTTTGGAACAGGGACGCTCAGCTCTATTTTAGTGGAACTGCACAAAATGATCGGAATGTTGCATGCTCCAGACAGCTACTTTTTTCCCAACATGCCTTGTTGATTTAGATAGAGCTGGGGGGACGTTGCTGCCAATGAAAGCATGGATCAATTTTAATTTAACACCTTCTCACAACTTTGTCTTCAGTTGTGATGTAAATATTAGCTCTGATCTGCTAATAATTGAGATGCATTAGCAAGGAAGTTAGTTTTTTATTGTTTCCGAAAGAGCATCGATGGCAAGACACACGAAACAAAAGCTGAAAGCTCACACCATTGTACAATTTCATGTCGCTGGAAAATTATTTGTATAGTACGTCAATTATGTAAACAAATGCTGGAAGCTTGATAGCATTGCCAGAAGCCTCTTCGGCATCCGGGTCCATGTGCCATGCACAAAATTATACTCCTTCGTTCCTAAATATTTGTCTTTTTACAAATTTCAAATGGGCATATTTTAGAGTGTAGATTCACTCATTTTGCTTCGTATGTGTACTCCCTCCGTTCCTAAATATTTGTCTTTCTAGAGATTTCAACAAGTGACTACATACGGAGCAAAATGAGTGAATCTACACTCTAAAATATGTCTATATACATCCGTATGTAGTAGTCCATTTGAATCTCTAAAAAGACAAATATTTGAGTAGTCACTCGTTGAAATCTCTAGAAAGACAAATACTCCGGAGTATATTTAAGAACCGAGGGGGTAGTGCACAGCCGCATGGGAGACTCAGCCCGGTCGTTGCGCCGCATTAATAGTGAGTAATGAGCAGTCAAATCATAAGCCCCACCTTTCCCACTGTAAGTTGCTCGGAAGAAGCAACCATCAATACGCTCTTCTTTGAATCCGCTCATACTACTCCATCCGTCACTGTTTATAGAGCGCGCTTCAGAAAAAGAAAAAATCTCTGGGACCAAGGCGACTAGCGATCGGCCTGAAAAATAGCATTGGTAGTTATAGCACGGCGTCTATTACTAGAGGAAATAATGCGTACACACATGCATGCAGTGCTTCCACCCCGGGTACACACATGCATGCACTTACTCCACTCCGTAGTACATCGAGAGAAAATTGTGGACTTGATTGCGGTTACCACGCCCTAATTAATTGAGCATTAAACCAAACGCGTCTAAAGTCTCTCTGGTGGTGGAAATGCATTGAGAGAAATGCATCATAATGAAGCGCGCCCTGTAAACTGTGACGGAGGGAGGAGTAGTATGAAGGTGCAAAACCAAGTACGCGTATGGCCAGTCGGTCAACGCACCTCCTCTTGGCATATCACTGACATGTGGGACCGGAGTGTGAGCAAACCGATCTCAATTGACGGCAAAATGGCCAACCCGCCGTTCCTTGAGAGAGACGAGGAGCGAGAACACACAGACGGGCTCGCACGGAGGCCAAGATATATTCGAGCATGGTTGATCGATATCATCATTACATGTTGGGCTGCCGTTTTCCGCCCTTCTCCGGAATAAATGTGTACTTTATCAGAGATTAAAAAATAAGAGTACAGAGGCTCCACCATGCGGTTCTAGTAGTAGTACTACTCGTACTACTAAACCTTGCGCTTGGCTCTTCGCCTCTTCGTGAAGTCGAACAATGATGGTACTCCGCATGTTCGGTACTACAGTGTATGCCTCTGGCAATCTGACACCGAATGAACTGATGCATGTCCACCGCCTGGGCGAGGGTACGTTGCATTAGTCAAAAGGCGTAAGCGAGCTTCACCTTGTCCTGCAAGCTTCTCCTCGTTCTGCGAGTTGACGGGACACACCAAAAGTAGTGCTAGTCCATACTCCCTCCTTTCCGGTTAATATGGCTTAATCTTTTTTGCGGGTAAATGAGAGAGCTTTATTCATATATAAGCATTCTTAGGACGATCAGCCAAGACACTGGTCACTAGGAAGCGAGGTACCCCGCAAAAAAAGAAGTAGGAAGCGAGGTGTTTCATCAAGCCAGCTCTCGGCCACATTCAAAGTGCAGCAAGCACGGTTCGCACAAAGATGCGCCGCAAGGTTTGCTGACCTGTTTACATGCTGAATAACAAAAAAGAGGAAATATTACCGAGCGCTCCTATTTGTAACAGGATATGAGCCAGAATTAAGCGAGAATTGTGGCGAGTGTTCCATGCAATCAACTTCCATTATCACATGCGAGAACCCTCGAAGAGAACCAAATGTGTTGAAGATTGCTTTATCACATTTTAAAAATATAATAAGAGTGCAGACGCTCCTCCATCCGGTTCCTAGTACTAGTATAGTACATACCTCTATAGACTATAGTAGTAGTACTAGTACTAGTAAACTTTGCGCTTGGCTGTTCGCCTCTTCGGGAAGTCGAACAATAATAGTACTAGTATAGTGTATGCTTCTGGCAATCTGACACCGAATTAACTGTTGCACGTCCACCGCCTGAGCGAGGGAGAGCTTGCATTAGTCAAAAGTTTCTCCTTGTCCTGCGAGCCACCGCGCGCAAGCTTCTCCCGTCCTGCAAGCTTCTCCTCGTTCGGCAAGTTGACGGGACACAACAAAGTAATGCTAGTCCATACTGCCTCCTCTCCGGTTAATATGGCTTAATTTCAAACGAGATAAATACACTGTCTGTCACTGTATATTTGTAAAAATACGGTCAGTGGACTTCATAATACGCTCATTGCGCTCAATATATACATTTTCCGGTGTTTATACGGTCACTAGCTCACCCTGGCTGAGTATGTGTGTGCATGCACGTGTAGGTTGAGCACTTGAGCGTGACCGTGTGTGTTCCGTCGTGTGCTCGGACATGCATGCATTAGGGCGTCGCGCGCGTTTTTGCGTCCATGTGTACGTGTGACTGTTGCATACACGTAGGGGGAGTACGTGTAGGGGCCACTAAAGGAGCAGTCAAATCACACAGTAAGTTAGTCGGAAGAAGCAACCATCATTTCACTCTTCAATGACACGTACGCAATATAAAATGGTTGATATGGAGAGAAAAAGAAAACCACTATATATACACTAGCAGGAGCCTAAGCTACAAGCCTGCTTGCTTGGGTTGCTCTCTTCACAAGCATAGAACGACGGTGGCCACACCGCTGGTCACATATCCGGCCTGATCCCGCAGCTGGGGGAAGGGAACAATGTTCTGCGTAGACGCGGTCGACATCGGCGAGGGAGAAAATCCACAGTCGGTGCGTCCCAATCGGGGGTCACCGCGGTATGGGCCGATGCCGCGTCCCAACCGCCCTTCTAGCTACAGCCCGACGTCCCAGGTAGTCCATCTTCCTTTTGGAGCCGGCTTGCTCCACTGCCGCAGCTCCCCACGTAGCTCCATCTCCATGTCGATCTTTCTCTACTTCTACCGGCTTCTACTTGTGATGAGTTTATGTCTCATGAACTAGTGCCAGTACTATTATTCTAATCACACTTCTTCAATATCTTTGCCATCAGGGATGCTCAGCTCGATTTTAGTGGAACTGCACAAAAGCATCGTATGATCCGAGGGTGCCAGCCGTCTTTCCTTCGACAGGTTCTACCTGGCCAGGAAATTAAATCCTGTTTAGGGTTTAGGGTTTAAGTCGTAGTGACCCCATCAGTAGTTTTTCTTTCGTACACGCTCTCACAACTTTTGTCTTTAGTTGTGAAGTAAATATTGGCTATGATCTGTGAATCATTGAGATGCATCAGCATGCGTGTTAGTTTTCCTTTGTATTTGATGGAATGTTGTAACGGGGCAACCTTGGAGTAGGAATGAAAATGGAGTGGAAAGTTTCCGTTTTTCCGGAGAAAAAATGGAAACGGAGAGAAACCAACGTTTCGTTTCGTTGGATCGCGCCATCGAGCAAAACCAACGTTTAAATCACGTCTGTCGCGTTCGTGTCTCACCCTCCTCCACGGCTCGACCCCACACGGTCGCTCGGCATGCCACTCACCGCAAACCGAGTATACGGTAACTTTCCCGCCTGCTTGTCGATGGATCGCGCCATGGAGTACTAGTACTACTGGAAGAGATTGACGAGTTGGGGGAGGACAGCTAGCTGTAGCACGGACTCCCAAGAACTTTTTACATGCATGTTGTGGCCAGCTATTGCGACCTTTGAACGCGGAGCAGTCGCGTGCACCAGGAAGCGGCGCGGGCGACGCTCTCTCGGCCGGCGCGCCGCTTCAATGCCGGCGCCAGTGAGAGGTCGCGTCCGCTCTGGCCGGGCATGAATGCGGCACTGACCGTTTCGGGCGGGAAGCACGCGCGGGTGATGAAGAGGGTTCGGGTTGGTCAGGAGCGGCCGTGGCAGCGGTCCGGACGCCCGCAAACAAGAGATGTTGTACGTTAATATTGTTGCGTATATAATTAACAACGTAAATATGGACAAATATGATTGGAGATGGAGATGGAAATGGAATTTTACGTAAACACGGATATGCATGTCTATGTCTATGTGTGTGTGCGCGACGACTCTCGCGACCTGGAAGCGGGGGCGTGTTTTTGATTGAGTTTTCTTTCTTGGTACGTTAAAAAATTGTCCGCCAGTTTTCGTTTCTTTTTTCCGGGAACGCGCGTATTCTATTTAAAACCACTGCTATGGAGAGATTTTTTTACTCCATTATAGCCTCTTGTTTGATAGAGTTTCTCGCGTCTCGCTCTCTCACCCTCTCCATATCAAAACAAGATGACAGTGTCCACACTATCTCTCTCCTCACCGGTGGTCACAGATCCGGCCGAATCCCGTCCGCTGCGGGAGGTGAGGAGGTGCAGCGTTGACGTTGTCGCCGTCGGCGATGGAGGAAGCCGATGCGCACCGTCCTCTCGGAGCCGGCGCTGGCGCGGACGAAGGTCCTCCGCGCCCTTGTTCGCTGCCGTCGTGTGGGCAGATCCCGCCCGCCCGCCTAAGCGACATCTCGCCCACCTGAGGTATAACTTCTTGTACTGGTCCAGCTCCCCAGGTCGCTGCATGCGGGTTTTCTTCTATGCGACTACTCCCCAGCTCCCCATGTATAGTAGCTAGGGTTCGTCGGCTGGTCCAACATCACCTACTATTATAGAGGAAATGCCACTCGAAAAGTTGTCCTGATTTATGCCTCGGTGGAGGTATACATGTTGTTTCGACAAAAAGTACATGGTGGTTGTGCGGTCATTGTCCATATGCTCCTATTGCTGCTGCTAATCTAATACTATCACTGGTTAAATGAAGAAATGCTTTTTTTCTCGGGTATCCTGGTTTAGTTCCCATCAAGATAATCATGATGCTTCTGTTTGTTGGTGTACTTTTCATAATTCTTATTGACAATTGAGATGTCGTTGTTAATCTTGTAAAACAAAGTAACAACACTATATCCCTTTTTTATATTTTTGGAAACAGCGATGCGTATCTCCATACCCGGGCATGTCTTCCTCAATTTTAGTGGAACTGCACAAAATTGGATGGCCATTGTTGTTCCGCCTCACTGTCCTCTGCCACGTGGTTCTTCCTTCCTCGAGCTTGATTACTGAGAAGAAACAGACCACAGTGAGGATTTGTCGAACTTCATAGGTGCCTCACCCAAACTTGATGCCAAATGGATGATGCATCACCACGATGACCTATCGATGCTCATGGTTGCGCCTCATGGTTGCGTCGGCTGGTGAAGCTGATCGATTTTCAATGAAAAACAAGCTGTCTTCCATCAGTGCTCTTTGCTTGTTACCCACAAAGATGATATCCTTCGTCAGTTCACCTTGGTTGCGTTGGAGACGCAGTCGTCTTTCACGTTGGTGCAATTTTATCACACAATTGGCTATGAACCAAATGTTTCCTCGAAGAAGGATCGACGTTGGTACTAAGAGCATAAGTTTTGTATTGATTTCTAAGCCTTCTCACAACTTTGTCTCCAGCTCCCCTGTAATTTTATTTGTCCAGCTATTAACTTTGATTAAAAAATGGTGTGGACTAAAAACCCGGATGGACGTAGTAGCCCTCCATTTTTATTTACTCCGCATATTAGATTTGACTGAAGTCAAACTTTGTAAAGTTTGACCAAGTTTAGGCCGAACACAACAAACCATAATTATTAGAGAGGGCAAACTGTACATACTCTCAAACCTTTCCGATAATTGAAATTAAAATTCTTTATTTGTACACACTCTCACACGTTTCCGATAATTTGGCGCATGTGTGGTTGTTCACTTAAGGGAGGGTAGTGTACCGCACGTGAAGGACAGGAAGTGCGACCAGGACGTGTGGATCGTTAGTTCATCGGAAGTACTCCCTCCGTTCCTAAATATTTGTCTTTCAAGTGGTTTGAAATGGACTACCACATACGGATGTATATAGACATTTTTACAGTGTAGATTCACTCATTTTGCTCCGTATGTAGTCATTTGTTGAAATCTCTAGAAAGACAAATATTTAGGAACAGAGGGAGTAGTAGTTTTCTTCACTAGTACGTTAAATAAAGAGTTTCGTTTCGTACTTACACAATTTAAAACGATTGTTATGGAGAGAATAAGAAAACACACTCCACTATATATTAGTCGTATACATGAGTACTATATGGACGCAGCTTCATTGACTTTAGTGCACCTGCCTTTGGGTTTATGACAGGTGGGCCCAAAATGTGGCTGGCCCACCTGTCATACAGCCAAAAGCAGTGCAGTTAAGGCACCGGAGCTCAGTCCGTACTACAGTATATATATAAGCTGGAGCCTCAGCGCTTGTTTGCTAGGGTTTGCACTCTCCACACTCTCGCTTAGGGATGGAATTCGAGCCGAGTCGAGCCAACTTGGCTTGACTCGCTAGAGCTCGTTTCATTAACGAGCTAGCTCGATCGACTCGTTACTATAAACTCAAATCCAAGATTGGCTCGACTCGTATAACTCGCGAGCTGGCTCATTTAGCTTGTTAAGTCGTTAAAGATATAAAACATAAAGCCCTCAAATATATAAAAATGATTATGTATATATTAAACATATATATCACTAAACAATTGTAATTTGCTTGTAACGCATGAGTCTACTAGGAAGCTAGGCCTTCCACGGCTGGGCCTGGTGCTGTGCGCCTGGAACATAGGTTGTTTAGTGGCTGATCCTTCTTTGTATTGGGAGTGGCTGATCTATTGTATCGAGCCTAACGAGTTACACGAGTACTCATGAGAATTGGCTCGTTTACTTGGTCTATAAATGATCTTAAAACTGAAGCTCGGCTCGACTCGTATTCTCGAGTTCGAGTCGATTCGAGCCGAGTCACGAGCTACTTGTTTAGCTCGCGAGCTTCGAGCTTTTTTTCCAGCCCTACTCTCGCTGCACTACATATATATATACACGTTGGAGGCTCGGCGTTCCTTTGCTAGGGTTTGCTATATTCACAGTCTCTCACCCTCTTCACCAGATCTAAACAAGACTGCATTGTGGCCTCTATCTCTCTCACCCCCCTCGCAGCTGGCGAAGGAGGCGTCCGGATCCCGTTGCACCGGGAAGGGGAGGAGGTGCAGCGTTCACTCTATCGCCTTCGGCGAGGGAGGCAATCCACTGCCAGCTGCGCTTTTCTCTTTCACCCAGCGCCTGTGCGGGAGGGCCACCGACCCCTTCTTCCTCGCTGCCATACGTAGTGTGGGCAGATCTGACCTCCCACCGCATGCCTTGCCACATCCCGATGACCCTAAGGTATAAGTTTCTTTGAAACCGTCATTGGTGTAGCTGCATGCGGATCTTTTTCGATTCTGTAGTCGAATCTAGGTCTTGGTTCAAAGAGGAAAGAAGGGTGCGGTGGGGTGGAGCATGAATCTAAGGACGTGGTTCAATGAGGAAAGGAGGGAGGGAAAGTAGTATAGACTAGCTATCCAGCCGCTTTGTTGGTCGAAAAGGGAAAGGGGGTAACCCAGTACACACATCTGTAAGGAACCGAACTCTTTGTTGAAAAGGGAAAGAAACTGGGGGGTCGGGTAGTTTGTGTAGGACTAGATTTGCTGCCCTCACATAGGAAAAAGTTTCAAAGAGAACAAATATGGGACCAACGCAGATATGCTACTTGGCTACATACTTTGCATCACCCATTTATACGTGTGGACGCACATGGTGCTGGCATGTCCCATGTCCCATCCACATGATCGGCAGTGTGTTTGAGATGTTGTGCTACTTGTATTGGTACTATTTTAAATAAATGTTGAATTGAAGCTATTATTAGCAATGCCACTCTCAGAATTAACTACTGAACTATTTTAAGAGAATTTCTCTGTTAATATGAATCAATGCAACCGTTTTAGAAATGCTACTGTCCTATACTTTGTTTTCCATCAAGATAAGGTAGATGCTTCTTTTTGTGGCCGCATGTTTCATCCTCCTTTATTGGCAGTAATTGTTTCCTTTTTTGCCTCTGTTAAATCAGGGATATCTATTCAACTTGTTGCTATAGCAAACTTAAATGTCACACCGGCGACTTTACTTGATTTCAGAGTAACTGCACAAAACGAGATTGGATTTCCTATTCGTGTTGGCAGATTTGTACGCGATCTTGTGTGCGTCATGACAGGTTGGTACTTGCCTTCATCCACATGATCGTGCAGTGTGTTTTGAGATGCTGTGCTACTTGTATTGGTACTGTTTTAAATAAATGTTGAATTGAAGCTATTGTATTGCTATCTTTTCCCATTAAGTAGTGAACAAAAATGGGACCAACCCAGACATTATGCTTGTTGCTTTGTTACAACAAACTCTGCATCACCCCCTTTATAAGTAGATGGAAGCACATGTTGTTGTTGCGCCCACTCTCCCCTGGAACTGTTTATGCTTTTTGTTAATCTAATGCCGCTGGTAAAATTAAGCAATGCCACTCTCAGAATTAACTACTGAATCTTATTTCAAAACTGCAACACTTGTTAGGGATTGGCGGGATTACCATTTTTGTGGCCGCATGTTTCATCCTCCTTTATTGGCCAGTAATTGATTCCTTTTTTTCCTCTGTTAAAACAGGGATATCTATTCAACTTGTTGCTATTGCGACATTTTGCTTCGCTTAATTTTGGTGGAACTGCACAAAATGAGACCGGATTTCCATATATGTGTTGAGATCTCTTTTAGATCTTCCTCGGGAGTTGTTTCAAATCTTGGTCTTGAAAGGTCAGTACCTACTTTCCTCAGAATTAACTACTGAATCTTAGTTCAAAACTGCAACACTTGTTAGGGATCGGCGGGAGTACCATTTCTGTTAGGGATCGGCCGGAGTACATGTTTAAGAAATGTATTGTTCAGATAATGTCTCTGTTATTATATATCAGTTACAGTGTTTTACAAATGGTACTATCCTGCTTTGTAGTTCTTTCTACATGTTTAACCAAGGTATTGTTAAGATAATGTCTCTGTTAAAATGAATCAGTCGCATTGTTTTAGGAATGATACTTTTCTGCTTTGTCGTTCTTTATACATGTTGAAACAAGGCATTGTTAAGATAATGTCTCAGTTAATATGAATGAATCACACTGATTGAGAATTGCTACTCTCCTGCTTTGTTTCCCATTAAGATAAGGTAGATCAGTAGATGTTTTTCTTCTGGGAGTACAAGTCATCAACCGTTATTTCTCAGTAATTGTTTCCCTTATACCTATTGTTGCTTACAGGGATATCAAAATTAAAGCTCGGTTTTATTCCGACTTTGATTTTAGTTGAACTGCACAAAAGGAGCCAATGTGTCTAAGGCAAACTGCTGCATTAGTGGGTCCAGTTGGTCTTACCACTTTGCAGAAAGAAGCAGTCACTGTTTGCGCTACATTACACAAGGAATGATCGAGAAGCTTTACAGAGTATTAGTAGACGCTGGTGACATGACTAGTCTGCAGAGAGCATAGGAAACTCTACAACACGTGGAGTGCACTGGGCAAAAAGTGCCCAAACAAGTACAGGAAGCCAGGACAGGACTCCAAATCTGTCAATGTCATTCTAAGCAACAATGATGGGGCATCTGGGTATGGTAATCTGTTTACCGTACTTTCAGTTTGTTAGTCCACCGATTGGTGGGTTGACACTGGGGCCAATATTCATGTGTGTGCTGATGTGTCTTTGTTTTCTTGCAGCATATAAATACGATATCCACAGGGATGCTCAGCTTGATTTTAGTGGAACTGCACAAAATGTCCAGATGGTTTGTGTCCTCCATAATACTTCATCATGCACAATACATCGAATGGTTCTCTAATCATTCGTCGTCACCTTGAGCCACCGGACTATATGTTTGAATGGTGCTGCCAGCGTCGGCCATTAAGAAGGGTAAGAAGAAAGACAAAAAGAGAGATGGCTGCTTTACTTGTGGTTCGGAGGAACACTGGGCAAACAAGTGCCCAAACAAGTACCAAGAAGCCAGGACAGGACTCCAAGTCTGTCAATGTCACTCTAAGCAACAATGATGGGGCATCTGGGTATGGTAATCTGTTTACCGTACTTTCAGTTTATTAGTCCACCGATTGGTGGGTTGACACTGGGGCCAATATTCATGTGTGTGCTGATGTGTCTTTGTTTTCTGGCAGCATATAAATACGAAATCCACAGGGATGCTCAGCTTGATTTTAGTGGAACTGCACAAAATGTTCAGATGGTTCGTGTCCTCCATAATACTTCATCATGCACAATACATCGAATGGTTCTCTAATCATTCATCGTCACCTTGAGCCACCGGGACTATCAGATGACAAACTGATGACAAACCCTGCCGTTCCACAATCATAGGCATAACATATTTTGAATGGGAAAAGCTTGTCAAAGTTTACATTAGTTTAATATATTGGAATTGGAAAACCTTGTCAATTTTTGCTCATTGATGTTAGCCAGAAGACATGCATTTGATATTTTTGAGTGGGACGCCCTTTGCTGTGAGCAACGTCGATCGTTTTTTCCTATTCCTGTCTTCAGTTCAGAAGTAAATATTTACTCTGCTGAGATGCATAGTCACATGAATGTTGACTTATGTAACATATTTTAAGAGTTTGTTCTGAATATTGTCTATGTAATGCCAGGCCTTGTGTTTGATTGCAAAGTTGAGCTTGGAATGTTGTGGCATGCGGCATCACGAGCTGTTCACCGTGCCTCCTGAGAATAATGCTTCGTATTGTTTTGCATGTCGATCTAATGCCAGTGATTTGCTTGTTAGGAAGATCATCCTCTTCTGTTGTTTCCGTGCTTAAGAAGTTCATCGTCTTATGTTTCATTCATAGCCTATACGACAAGTCGGGTAGGTTAGACGTGAAACCATATGATCTTCCGACCAACTCATCATCTTAGGCCGTGATTGGATCGTCGTTTTCCAACCAAAACCGCTTGTAAAACTGACGCTTGTAAATAAAAGCAGATGGTCTCGGGCGAAGCGCTTGGTTGGTCGATTTCGACTAGTAAAATATACACTGGTCTCTCAAATTACACGCGTAACCCGCCGGTTTTACTTACAGACCTCGGGCCCTCGGTTTCATTACGCCTGTATTTTACGCGTTGTTTCCGATGACGAGTAAATTACACTTGTATCTTAATACAGGTGTGAAATAAACCAGAGCTCCCAAGCGCGGCCTTACCGTTTCATGCCGTCTCAGTCTCTCGAAGGTGCTCATAGGTGTCCGATGATCCTGGCTTCCTGAATGAGCAGCGGGCGCTGTATCAGACCATCCGTAGGGCCCGCGAGGCCCTCTCCGTCGTCCTTCGAGTTGTTGCGCTCGCCGTGGCGCCGAGCATTGTTAACATGGTCAATGAACATGAGGATTCAGGAGATGACTTTATTTTGACTGGATGACAGTAGGGACCCACTAGGGCCATAGCCGTACGTACGCAAGTGCCTCCTTATTATGTACAACTATATTTTTTTGCTTCCTCCTGGTTTCCTGACATCACGGTCCCACACCATTGTCAACCTATGTAGTCAATATAAACGAGAGAATTGCACAAGGTGCGGCCGACAGCTGGGACCAAGCAGCTCGAGCAGTATTTGTGTTTTTGAGGCGTGAGCACTGCAGAGTTTTTCTTGGCGATGTTTTCGTTGTTGTTCAGAGGAGAGCAGGGTATTAACTGGGCGGGCTGTGGCCCGTCTAGCCCAGGACAGATATCCAGCCCAGATATTAATTTTTTCAAGATGAAAATGGCTAGCCCAGCTATACGTTTTTTGAGGAATACCCAGGCAAGGTCAACTTGTTATTCTCCGCCCCGCTGGGCTGCAAATCTTTCCTAGGAGGGATGCATTAGGCTTAACAGGAAAATGGGCTTTAAAAAATAATAAATGGGATGTAATTATAAAAACTGGGCAGTAACTATAAAAAATGCACCAAACACGAAATTAGTTTATAAAATATTATTTATGGATTTTGAAAATCTTAATTTTTAATTGTTGCGCGCGCAATGTTTCGTTAGATTTTTACGTAATACAAATTTATATTTAATCTGACTAGAAATTTCGGGATAAAAATATTTCGGATCCCATCAAAATGTGGGAAATTTTATTGAATTCTGTCTTGAACGGTTGGTTGAAATTATTAATCGTTGTCCTAGCTAGAAAATGGGTTGTACTTTTAACAAACTGTAAATGGGCTGTAGTAAATTCCATTAGAATTCAAAAATGGGTTGTACATTCTTACAAATCGCAAATGGGCTATAAGTTCTCTGCCACACACTTGTGGGCCTACTAAGTTGACGCGTCCCCTAAAAAAGAAGTTGACGCGTATGCAAGGCTTTGTCAACTTATTATAGTCAACACACGGTTCTAGAATAGTGGTCGTTGGATGTCCATCCAACGGATGCCGTGCTTCTTCTTCAATCTCGGATATTCTAGCTTCACCCGCCCAAAAAATGATTCCTCCCCCTGACATCTGGGGCGCACCGTTTCGGAGCTGACCTGTGGGCCTACTAAGTTGACGCGTACCAAGGGCTTTGTCAACTTAGTCAATATAAACGATTCTAGCTGCAGTGACCGTACGATGTCCATCCAACGCCGTAGTGCTTCTTCAACCTCTGGTCTTCTTGCTCCAGCCGCCCAAAGCAGCGCCGGTCGTGCGCCTGCTCCTGCCTCCCGTGGCCGGCTGTGCTGCCGCGGAGGCCTCACCGCCCCCTACTACTCCCACCGCTGGCCAGGCCATCCCTCCACTCACCCACACCCCCTGTTATTCTGCGGCGACGGCAGCCTCACACCGCAGCCGAACCAGTGAACCCTCGTACTCCTCTCCACGCGGGCTTCCACTGCCGTGTCTTCCCCGGCTCCGCGTCGTCCCCTTCCTAGGCCTCGCCGTCGTCCACCGCCCTGGTGCTCTCGGCACGGCGTGGTCAACTTGGTCAAGGAACGACTTCCATCGGAAGAGTACTGTACGTGGAGAGGCTGACAGCTGGGTCCACGGCGGCCGCAAGGAAGTGCCTCCTTATTACGCGCAAAATAATTATTCCTGCACCTGACAGTAGGGACCCACCGGACGGGCCACCGTATTTCGCGAAAAAAAACGTTTCCCCCTGACTGCTGGGACCCACCAGCTACATCTTCGCACGCAAGGAAGTGCGTCCGGGCAAAAAAAATGATTCGCCCCCCTGACTGCTGGGACCCACCAGCTATATCTTCGCACGCAAGGAAGTGCCTGACAGTCGGGACCCACCTGGTCGAAGCGTACGTAGCGTTGTCATTTTGGTCGCGAACGTGTATGTACATACTGGTCGATGTAGACGCGCACGTGTCGTAGTAGAGGTGTGCCACGTAGCATGTACACGTACGTACAACGGCCAGGGTGCAAGAACAAAATACGGCCACGTACGTACATACAGGCGGGGTCTCGAATGCCTACTCGCGCATACGTACGGCAGGCTCGTGTACATGGCTGGGTCGGAAAGGAGAAACAGCGTGTCGTCGTGTTCATGGGGAGCCAACCGGCCGGGTCGGAACGGATGCGTCGTCGTGTTCATCGGGAGGGCTTGGATGGAACAGTCGATGGAAACGAGGCCTGGCGTACTGCACAACGGAGGAAACAACCTTGTGTTCGACCGGCCACGTTCGAAACGGGATCCTGTTCATCGGAGGGGTCTGGTGTACCGCAAAACGGAGGAAACGAACTTGTGTTGGACCTCCTATGATCGAAACGGGGTCTTGTTGATCGGGAGGGGTGTGGCGTACCGCAAAACGGAGGAAACGGACTTGTGTTGGAGCGCTACGGTCGAAACGGGGGTCCTGTTCATCGGGAGGGGTGTGGCGTACCGCAAAACGGGACTCCACGGGATACTGTTCATCTCCACCGTCGACCCCCTCCAGCCTCCACGGGCTACTGTTCATCCACCGTCGACCTCCTCCAGCCTCCACCTGCGACTGTTCATCCACGGGCTCCTGTTCATCCAGCCTCCACCGCGCGCTACTCCACCGGCTACTGTTCAACCAGCCCTCTCCACGAGGCTCCTGTTCAACCACCCCTCCACGGGCTACTGTTCATCCAGCCCTCCACCGTCTACTGTTCATCCAGCCCTCCACGGGGTGGTCCTGTTCATCCAGCCCTCCACGGGGTCCTGTTCATCCAGCCCCAACCGGCTCGATCGACCAGGGTCCTGTTCATCTAGAGGCAACACCACGGGGTCCTGTTTATCCACCCCCACTGGTAACTGTTCATCCAAACCTCTCCAGCAACGCTCACTGTTCATCCAGAGGCAGCATCGATCGGCTTCAGTTAGGAGCAGTAGCGAAGGAATCGCTCGATCGGGTTCAGTTAACAGCCATCGATCGATCGCTCGGGTTCAGTAACGCGTAGCCTGCAGTGCAATCGCTCGGGTTCAGTTAGAGCCCAATGCCTCGCTCGGGTTCAGTTAGAGCCCAACGCCTCGCACCCACGCGCGTGCGTGTACGAGAGAAACGCGCATCGCTCGGCCCCGACCACCCACCATAACCGGGAACACCCCGATATTTTCCTCGCCCTCGCTTCTACCATGGTTTTTTCCGTCATGGACGGCCCAAAGAATGTCATGCAGCTGCATCTCCGGCCCGCCCAGGACGAAAAGCCCATTTTCTGTCATGATTTTTTGTCATAGAAGTAGGAGCCCACCACATCTATGATGATACCGGGTTTTGTCACAATTATCGTCATAGAAGTGTCATAAGTATGACAGATTTTTTTTCGTTCGGCCCAAAATGTCACGGATGTGTCTTTTTTTGTAGTGTATTACTCTTACGGACCATAGTTGAAGCTTTAGCATGATCCTTTATTCTAACAGGGAACAATAGGATCAACATTATAAGTGATAGTCTTTTCTTCAAATTTAATAGGTTCAGCTACTTTTACTTCAATGGGAGGATGATATTTAAACCACTTCTCGTTAGGGAGATCAACATGAGTACCAAATGATTCACAGAAAGAAGCTACTATCTCAGAGTCAAGTCCATATTTAGTGCTAAATTCACGGAAAACATCGGTATCCATAAAAGATTTAACACAATCAAACTCAGGTGTTATACCTGACTCCTTACCTTCGTCGAGATCCCAATCTTCAGAGTTGCGTTTAATTCTTTCCAATAAATCCCATCTAAATTCAATAGTCTTCATCATAAAAGAACCAGTACAAGAAGTATCGAGCATGGAGCGATTATTGAGAGAAAGCCGAGCATAAAATTTTCGAATAATAATTTCTCTTGAGAGATCATGATTGGGGCATGAATATAACATTGACTTAAGCCTCCCCCAAGCTTGAGCGATGCTTTATCCTTCGCGAGGCTAGAAATTATATATATAATTATGATCACGATGAACCAGATGCATAGGATAAAACTTCTGATGAAATTCCAATTTCAATCGGTTGTAGTTCCATGATCCCATATCATCGCATAGCCTAAACCATGTCAATGCCTTTCCCTTCAAAGATAAATGGATGACCTTCTTCTTGATAACATCCTCGGGCATACCTGCAAGCTTAAATAATCAACAAACTTCATCCACATAGATTAGGTGCAAATCAGGATGCAATGTTCCATCTCCTATAAAAGGATTAGCTAGTAGTTTCTCTATCATACCCGAAGGAATTTCAAAGTAAACATTTTCAGTAGGTTCAATAGGTTGAGGAGCAACTCTTTGCTCGACTGGTCGGGGTGAAGATACCCCGAACAAGCCCCTCAAAGGATTACTTTCCATAGTAACAAGTGACAGTAAATTTCAGCACACTATATAAATTTTTCCTTACCAAAGGCGCTTCACTCCCCGGCAACGGCGCTAGAAAAGAGTCTTGATGACCCACAAGTATAGGGGATCTATCGTAGTCCTTTCGATAAGTAGGAGTGTCGAACCCAACGAGGAGCAGAAGGAAATGACAAGCGGTTTTCAGTAAGGTATTCTCTGCAAGCACTAAAATTATCGGTAACAGATAGTTTTATGATAAGGTAATTTGTAACGAGTAACAAGTAACAAAAGTAAACAAGGTGCAGCAAGGTGGCCCAATCCTTTTTGTAGCAAAGGACAAGCCTGGGCAAACTCTTATATAAAGGAAAACGCTCCCGAGGACACATGGGAATTATCGTCAAGCTAATTTTCATCACGCTCATATGATTCGCATTCGTTACTTTGATAATTTGATATGTGGGTGGACCGGTGCTTGGGTACTGCCCTTCCTTGGACAAGCATCCCACTTATGATTAACCCCTCTTGCAAGGATCTGTAACTACAAAAGAAGTATTAAGGTAAACCTAACCATAGCATGAAACATGTGGATCCAAATCAGCCCCTTACGAAGCAACGCATAAACTAGGGTTTAAGCTTCTGTCACTCTAGCAACACATCATCTACTTATTACTTCCCAATGCTTTCCCCTAGGCCCAAATAATGTTGAAGTGTCATGTAGTCGACGTTCACATAACACCACTAGAGGAAAGACAACATACATCTCATCAAAATATCGAACGAATACCAAATTCACATGACTACTTATAGCAAGACTTCTCCCATGTCCTCAGGAACAAACGTAACTACTCACAAATCATATTATGCATAAAGGATCTGAACATATGATCTTCCACCAAATAAACCAACTAGCATCAACTACAAGGAGTAATCAACACTACTAGCAACCCACAGGTACCAATCTGAGGTCTTGAGACAAAGATTGGATACAAGAGATGAACTAGGGTTTGAGATGAGATGGTGCTGGTGAAGATGTTGACGGAGATTGACCCCCTCCTGATGAGAGGATCGATGGCGATGACGATGGTGATGGTTTCCTCCCTCCCGGAGGGATGTTTCCCCGGCAAAACAGCTCCGCCGAAGCCCTAGATTAGTTCCGCCAAGGCTACGCCTCGAGACGGTGGCGCTTCATCCCGAAAGCTTCCTTCTGATTTTTTCTAGGGAGAAAGACTTCATATAGCAAAAGATGGGCACCGGAGGCCTGCCAGGGGGCCCACGAGGCAGGGGGCGCGCCCCCCACTCTCGTGGATGGTGGGTGGCCCCCCTCTGGTTCTTTCTTCGCCCAATATTTTTTATATATTCCCAAACGTGCCTCCGTGAAGTTTCAGGCTTTTGGAGTTGTGCAGAATAGGTCTCTAATATTTGCTCCTTTTCCAACCCAGAATTCCAGCTGCTGGCATTCTCCCTCTTCGTGTAAACCTTGCAAAATAAGAGAGAATAGGCATAAGTATTGTGACATAATGTGTAATAACAGCCCATAATGCAATAAATATCGATATAAAAGCATGATGCAAAATGGACGTATCACAGCACAACACCTCAGCGGTACTACGTCTGAGAGCCCCTTGCTCGGATGCAGTAGAGTAGGAGTGAGAAAAGTATATAATATGATAAGCATGCAACTCACATACTACCAAAGTACTCGACAAACATGGATAATAAAAGGATAAGGTAGCATTTGTCTCACACCATATGATAGGGTACCAGGTCTCACAAGCACAAACCAAACCAAAGCAAATGATGAGAAAAGAGTTTGCGAGAGAGAAAGGCAAGGCAAACAAGCCACACAAACACACGCTCGCAACCCGACAATGACAAATCCCTAAACTCTCTCCCCCTTTGCCATCGAGACACCAAAAAGGCAAAGAGCGCTGCTACGGCGCCAGGTGATAGCAAACTAAAGATCTCCATCATCACATCCCTGCAAGATCTTCTGCACCGTCGTCATCGGCAGGAACTGCTCGGTGTCTGAATCTGTCCACGGGCAGTGCTGCTGAACCCACTCCTCCTCATCGGTGATCTTGCCCTCAGATCCGCTAGCAACTGTCGCACCCAACTGACGCATTAGCTCCTTGTGACGACTCCTGGACTTCTTCTCAGACACATGAGCCATGTATTGTCCATGAGACTCCATGCAGAAGAGTTTCTTCATTTTGCGCTTGAGCTTCTTTGCCCATGAGGGCTCCGCTCCAGAGGGCTCATAGTCATCGTCATCATCAGCATCAGCCTCTTTCTCCATGTTAGCAGCTCCAGATGGAATCCCAGACCTCGGAGCCGAGGTGCCCCATTTCTCCTTCTTCCGCATATGCTTGATCTCATGAGTGAATAACTCGCCAGTCTCCAGCACAACATTAGGATAAACGCGCGCCCAAGCCTTCTCAATAAGCAACATGATAAATGGACCATAGATAGGGCACTTGCGCTCAGAGATAGCGGAGACCAGTTCAGACCACATGACATGAGATACATCCAAGGATTCTCTAGTGTTTTATTCCTTCTCATGCTGGCAGAAAAGAAGCATGTCCACGAGAAAGGAGTGAACCATATCCAAGTTCCCAATGCAAGGGAAGAGAGTCTCCCTGAAGATGCAATGAAATATGTCCATATAGGTAGGCAGCTCATAGGTCTCCTTCTGAGTCTCGGGGTGAATCTTCAAAGTACAGTATGGCCAGAGAGATTGCTTGTGGGTGGAAGTTGTATTGCAGTGAGGGCGAAAGCCAACCGGGTTCTCAAGTCCTTGATCTTCAATCCCAAGTAACTCCATGAAAGCCTTCCATTTGACAGAAAGAAGCTTGCCATTTGTCATCCAAGTCAGAGTTCTTTCCTCATCAGTTCCAAGATGGACCGTGGCATAAAACTGAGCCACCAAATCTGCATCAAAGTCCTTGTTGAACTGCATGATCCTGAGGATGTTCAGCTGAGAACACATCTGTAGGGCTTCACCAAAGTAGGCAGGATCCTTCTTCATATAGTCAGTGTCGATGGTGCGAACATCAACATAGAGATTCTTCTTCGCTTTGATCACATCAAAGTAGATGGCCCACTGAAAGCGGTTTCAGAAAGGACGGTTGACCAAAGTGGGTTCTTGATCTTCGTATATGGGTTCCGCCGACGCTTTTCCCAGAACTCCTTTACAGACATCTCTGTCACAGACTTGGCCCTAGGCTTGGGCTTGTTCACAACAGTCTTCTTCGGCTGAGGAGGAGGAGGAACACTCGAGGAGGCAGCCGCTGTCTCAGAGGTGCGATAGCCCTTTGAAGTGGAACACCCGGGATTGACACGACAGACATGCTGCTTAGAAGGGCCATCACCTGGAACCAAACACAAGGACACAAGAAACAACACAAAAGAACGAGCATAAGCCACCAGAAAAAGCAACACGGATCGATATTCGGTACGAGTATGGTGGAACTGGGCAGCCAGTGGTAGTACAGCGATCTGGAAGCGGCAGTACCGCCCGAGCGGCAGTACTGCTCCAGGGGAGCGGTAGTACCGCTCCAAGCGGGGGAACGGCGGTTCCCTACTGCCATGGCCAAATCCGGCACTACCGGGATGTCAAATTCAAAAACAATCCTACCAAAAATCAATCCAAACAGTCTAGATGCCTTCTCCAACCTACTCAAGCCTTGATTTAGCCAAAAATCAAGAAATGCAATAACTATTGCTCCTAAAGACTAGATCTGAAAACTAGACACAAAGAGAAGAGGAAAGGGAGCAATACAGGCATCCATGGCAAGAGAACGGGGTGGGGATCGATTCCACTGAAGGAAATGGAGAGGGATGGCCTGGAGACGGCGGCCCGCCGGAGCCCTCCCGTAGTGAGTTCGGCGCTGGCGAAACAAAGAGGATGAGTGGGTTGTGCGAATGGTTGTGGGGGAGAAGGAAACTCCCCCTGCCCCGACATAACCCCCTAGTCCCGCCCCGCAGCGGTAGTACCGCGCGCCACCAGCGGTAGTACCAACTAGCGAAAACTCGAAGACTAGACAGAGGAGGCTTAGCTCAAACAACAAGAAAAGAAAACGACGAGGAGAAGGGGCAAACACAAAAGCAGAACAACACCCACGAGGGAACAAGAAACACACAACTCTCAAAGAGAGGGCGGTGGCCGAGGCCACCTATGTTTGAGTCAAGTGGTATGGCACCACTAAGATTTTAACCTTGGGCCCATGACCAAAACTCATCTTTGAAGCACAAGTATCATAAAAAATGGCTAATGTGAAAGACGTGATCAATTTATGCATAATGGGGGGAGGGAGAGTTCATTGAGAGAAGAACACTCCCCCTATGTCCATGCCTACACCTAGACAAGGCGTCACCATGAGTATGGTGGGGTGTGCAAAGGTTCTAGCCACATTGCTCGAATCAATGATATTTAGCTCATGCCTTAACTCGAAAAATCTTGCTTCATCCAAGGGCTTCGTGAAGATATCTGCAAGGTTATCATGAGTGTTAACATAGTTGAGCTCGATCTCCCCTTGCCTAATGTGATCCCGGATGAAATGATACCGAATCTCAATATGCTTCGTCTTGAAGTGTTGCACCGGGTTGAGAGAAATCTTGATGGCACTTTCATTGTCACACCAAAGAGGCACTTTGTCACAAATGACACCGTAATCCTTTAAAGTTTGCCTCATCCATAAGAGTTGTGCACAACAACTACCAGTGGCCACATACTCCGCTTCAGTGGAAGAGAGAGACACACAACTTTGCTTTTTAGAAGACCAACTCACCAAAGAGCAACCAAGAAATTGGCACCCTCCAGAAGTTGACTTCCTATCCACTTTGTCTCCCGCCCAATCCGAGTCCGAAAATCCCACAAGGTTGAAGTTTGCTCCTCTTGGGTACCATAAGCCAAAGTTTGGGGTATGAGCCAAATATCGAAAGATTCGCTTGACCGCCACATAGTGGCTTTCCTTAGGTGCGGCTTAAAACCGTGCACAAATACCCACAGTCAACATGATATCCGGTCTAGATGCACAAAGGTAAAGTAAGGAGCCAATCATGGAGCGATATACCTTTTGATCCACCGCTTTACCATTGGGATCTATGTCAAGTTGGCATTTGACAGGCATTGGAGTGGAAGCTGTCTTGACATCACTTAGTTTGAATCTCTTGAGCATGTCTTGAGTATAATTGGCTTGGTTGATGAAGGTCCCTTCTCTTGTTTGCTTGATTTCGAACCCGAGAAAGAACTTCAACTCTCCCATCATGGACATCTTGAACTTCGAGGTCATGAGAGCGGCAAATTCCTCATCGAAAGCTTTGTTAGGGGAACCAAAGATAATATCATCAACATATAGTTGGCATACAAACAACTCCCCTTTGACCTTCTTAGTAAAAAGAATGGGGTCGATTTTCGCAATTTCAAACCCACTATCTTGCAACAACTCGGTAAGGTGCTCATACCACGCACGTGGGGCTTGTTTAAGGCCATATAGTGCCTTATTGAGTTGGTACACATGATCGGGGAAATTGGGATCCTCGAACCCCGGGGGTTGTTTGACATATACCAACTCATTAATAAAAGCACTCTTCACATCCATTTGTTGCAACTTGAAGTTATGATGTGAAGCATAAGCAATCAACAAACGAATAGATTCAAGACGAGCAACGGGAGCAAAGGTTTCACCTAGTCGATACCCTCGACTTGGGAGTAACCTTGTGCTACCAAATGAGCCTTGTTGCGGACAATAATTCCATGAGCATCTTGCTTGTTCTTGAATATTCACTTGGGTTCCAATGACATTATGGTTCCCCGTTGGCCTTGGCACCAATCTCCTCACCTGGTTGTGCTCGAAGTTCTTGAGTTCTTCATGCATGGCATTAAGCCAATCCGGATCCTCGAGCGCCTCATAGACCTTTTGGGGTTCAACACAAGAAACAAACGCGTGATGTTCGCAATAGTTTGCTAATTTTCTACGAGTGCTTACCCCCTTTCTTAAGCTTCCAAGCACATTCGTCATGAGATGATCTTTGGTAGTGAGCTTGGATGCAAGTTTGGCGGCACGACGCTCCAATTCCTCCTCAGGAGTGAGTTGAGGAGCGGAGACATGATCATCTTGAGCGTCGTCTTGATCTTGTTCTTGATCTTGAGCTTACTCTTGATCTTGAACTTGCTCGGTAGTGAGAACTTGACCTTGGGCATCACTTGGAGGTTCACCACCATCTTGAGGTTGATCTTGCCCTTGATCTTGTTCGTTTGGTTGAGGGCCTTCACTTTGTTCTTCGAAAGCGTGTGGGTCTTTGGTTGGTGATGGTTCCACTTGAGTGGAACATTATCCTTCTCCTTCGGCCACAAGGGGTTCCTCAGTGGGTAGGATATGACCAACACCCATTCTTCTTATGGCTTGGGGAGGAATTTCATCACCTACATCAGAAGTACCACTTTGCTCCACTTGGGAGTCGTTATTCTCATCAAACTCCACGTTACATGTCTCCTCAATAAGTCCCGTGGACTTATTGAGGACACGGTAAGCATGAGAGTTTGTAGCATAACCAACAAATATGCCCTCATGAGATCTAGCCTCAAATTTAGACAACCGGACACCCTTTTTGAGAATGAAACACTTACACCCGAACACCCGGAAGTACTTGAGGTTGGGCTTGTTCAAGCCTTTGCGGAGGTAGAGCTGATTGGATGCATGACAAGCGGTGTTGATGGCTTCGGCCCAAAAGTTGTATGGAGACTTGAACTCCGCCATCATGGTCCTTGCCGCATCCATCAACGTCCGGTTCTTCCTCTCCGCTACACCATTTTGTTGAGGGGTGTAAGGTGCAGAATATTGATGCTTGATCCACTCATCACAAAGAAACTCATCCAAGGTGTAGTTCTTGAACTCGGTGCCGTTGTCACTTCTTATTGTCAAGATCTTTGTATTGTGTTGACGTTGAGCTTCATTTGCAAAGTCAATGGCGGTTTGTTGGGTCTCACTCTTCCTCTTGAAGAAGTATACTCCTTGAATAGTCATCCACAATCACCATGCAGTACTTTCTACCCCCAAGACTATCAAAGGATGGAGGCCCAAAGAGATCCAAGTGAAGGACCACCAAAGGCCTCTTCAAGTAGATGATAGTCGAGGGAGGGTGAGCCTTCTCATGTAACTTTCCTTGGATACAAGCACTGCAAGCATGATCTTTGGCAAAATTAACATTTTTTAGTCCACGGACATGGTCCCCCTTGAGAAGACTTTGCAAAGATCTCATATTGACATGGGCTAACCGACGATGCCAAAGCCATCCCACGTCAACTTTAGCCATTAGGCATGTCACGGTCTTAGTGGGTCGCTCCGAGAAGTTAGTCACATAAAGACCGTTCTCGACATGCCCAACAAAGGCTACTTTAAGAGTCTTGCTCCACAAGAGGGCCACGGTATCAATATCAAAGAAAGTGGCAAAGCCCATGAGTGCAAGTTGACGAACGGAAAGTAAATTGTATGCAAGGGACTCAACAAGCATGACTTTCTTGATCGTGAGATCATGAGAAATGACAACCTTTCCAAGACCCAATACCTTAGAAGACGAGGCATCACCCCACTCGACATTGGTGGGCATAGAAGAAATCTTGTGCACGTTCACCACCAAGTCCTTGCTTCCGGTCATATGATTTGTGGCTCCACTATCGAGCAACCATGATCCCCCACCGGAAGCAAACACCTACAAGAGATCAATAATTGATTTTAGGTACCCATTTTGTAATGGGTACTTTGATGTTAGTAACAAGGGTCTTAGGAACCCAAATAGACCATTCAATGTACTCATAAGGAGAACCAACAAATTTGGCATAAACATGTCCATCACTAGCACGACATAACACAAAAGAAGGGTTAAAGTCACCGGCTTTATTGGGAGGGGTGGCATTGCCCTTCTTGACACCACCATCCTTCTCATTGTTCTTCTTCTCCTTAGAAGCACCCTCTCCCTCCTTCACAAAAGTTTGCTTGAGAGGAGGAGGACGTTTGGCCTTGTCATTCTTCTTCTTGTTCTCTGACTTGGGTGCAAACCCAATTCCCTCCTTGGACACCACTTCCTTTTGATTGCTCAAAAGATCGTTGAGGTTCTTCTCACCTTGTATTCAAGACACAAGGCCTTTCTCAAGTAGCTCCTTCAACTTTGCATTTTCCTCCACAAGATGCACATGCTCACAACACGGGTTAGTAGCATTTGCATTATCAATTAAAACCATATGAGGAAATGTGGATTTCTCCTTGGTTAGCTTCACTTGGAGTTGATCATGAGACTCTTTAAGGCTAGCATGAGTACCCTTCAAGGCCTTGTGAGCCTTGTCAAGTATATCAAACTCCTCCTTGAGTCTAGCAAGATCAACCCCAAGTTTGGCCTTCTCGGAATTGAGCACACGAGATACAACAAGAGCATGATCAAGATCTTTCTTTAATTTAGCATGATCATCGTTGTGTGACTCCTCAAGAGCCAAACGATGACCACGCTCTTCCTCAAGCGCATTAGAGAGATCCGATATCTCATCGGCATAGTCACGACTACGCCCCTCCATCTTAGAGATGGTTTCTTCGTGAGCCTCGATCATGTCATTGGCTTCACCAAGTTGTTCCAAGAGAGCAACAAAGTGCTTCATGGATTTACCCTTGAGCTTAATCATAAAAGACTCAAATTCATTTTGCTCCTCATTAGACCCCTCACTTTCATCAATGCAATCCGTCAAAGAAGGATTAGTAATGATGGTGGTTTTGATGTTGGAGGTTACCTTGTTAATGGTTTTAGCCATGAGGCACTTGGCGGTGATGTTGTCGTTGGGAGAATCGAAGAGGGACACCCGTGGAGTTGAGGCAATGGCAACTGAGGCCATGGCAACCGTCTCACCGTCATCATCATCATCCTCCTCCTCATTGTACTCTTCTTGTGCCACCAACCCCTTGGGAGGAGTTTTCTTGGTGAAGTTGTTCTTGTTGGGGAAGGACTTGTCCTTGTCTTTTCAGATAAGCTTGCCACCATTGTCTTCCCTCTTCTCATATGGGCACTCCGCAACAAAGTGGCTCACATTGTCACAATTATAGCATGTCCTCACACGTTGCTTGCCCTTGGTGCCACTTGAGTTGTTCTTGTTGAAGTTGGGCCTTCAGTTCTTCTTGCTCCAAAATTGCATTGACGCGAGAGCCATGTGTTCATGATAAGCATATTTTGTGTCTTCGGGGTTACTCTCCTCTTCTTCCTCTTCACACTACTAGGAAAAGGCCTCCTAGTGGCGCACCAGTTTTGCCTACTAATGGCGCACTACTGGTGCGCCACTAGCACCACGCCATTAGAATTAAATACTAATGGCGCACCCCTGGTGCGCCATTAGTATCTGGTATACTAATGGCGCACCACGCAGTGCGCCATTAGTATAGCCAACCGTGCGCCATTAGTATGCCTCCCAGGGGCCATATTTACCCATGTGCCTTGGCATACTAATGGCGCACTGGGGGGTGATGCGCCATTAGTGTCCTTTCTGCAGTGCGCCATTAGTGTGCTGAGTGGTGCGCCATTAGTATGAATATTAGGGATTTTTTTCTTTTCTGATATTTGCACAGGTTACAAAACATATTACTGCACATAATATAAAGAGCACAACATATGAACAGCAGATTTATCGAATACAATAGAAGATTAGTCTCCGAATACAATTCATCATATTAGTCTCCGAATTTCAAATACCGAACAAAGTTATAACATTACAAGTCTCGAAACCGCGATTAGCGAGTTTGTCTTCACATTACAAGTCGATATCGATCATCTAAACTACCATCACATAGAAGAGAGCTGCGGTCATCACGATTAGCATCATCGCGATGAAACTGGTCTTCATCCGGTTCCTCCTCCGCTCCCTCCTCTCTCCCGCTAGATAGCGCGCGTATCTAACTTCCGCCTCCGCCCTAGTGGTGTACCCTTTGTAACTGTTACCGCTGAAACGGTGAACCTGTCTCCTACACTCCTCCCAGTCGTCGTAGACTCCGGGAACCTTACCCTTGTACACGACATACGACGGCATCTCTATATATGCACTAGCCAAACAAAACGTTAGTAGCAATTCACAGACAATACATAAGCAATATATAAGTATGCAACAAAAGGATCGGAAGAGAAAAGCAACACATTAATAGCACGATTCATGGTCCTACTAATAAATAGCATCGATTACATATAAGTTGAACGACTGTCCAAACCAAAGAGACATACAAGTTCATTAAAGTTTAATATTACAACATGAGCCAATCGACATTTCAGAACTACATAGCATCACTACTTTCGACTCGACTCAGGGGCCGGAGCGTAGATGAAGCTGCCGTCTTTCGTGATGGTCATG
Organism: Triticum aestivum; assembly: GCF_018294505.1. Taxonomy (NCBI): domain Eukaryota; kingdom Viridiplantae; phylum Streptophyta; class Magnoliopsida; order Poales; family Poaceae; genus Triticum; species Triticum aestivum. Next base: position 62,185,222 of record NC_057811.1, read on the forward strand.
AAATCGCGGGCGTTGTCAGCCTACATTTGTAGCGTTGTTTCTATCTCACTGTTGGGCGGTTGATGTCTGAGATAGAACTGCCCCGAGGTACGAAGGACATCTTGATGGATGATTTCCGCAAACTCCGACTGGATGCGAAAGAATTCTTGTCTGATGTCCGCGTCCTGGATTGCCGACAAGCGTGAGGCCCAATCTTTGAGATTATTTGGTAGCAGAAGGTGATTATGGTCCCGTACGATCGCCCGCATGTGATGGAGGGCGTAGTAGGCATCCTTCTGACCGCCAGGCGGCTGCTTGACGCAGGAGAACGTCGTATTGTGGCTGAAGATGTGCTTGCCGTACTTACGAACTGGCCTGCTGAAGGTGCCTCCAGATTTGGCGTAGCCGGGGAGAACATCATCAAGAACTTTCTTGATATTTGTGTAGTCTATCTTCGACTGACGGTCCGGGTCGAAATACGTGGCCATGAAATATTTCGGGCTTAAGAGGATGAGTGTGCAATGTGTGTCACTGCACAAAACATGGAATGTTAGAGAAAAAAGAACGATCAAAATCTAAGAAATCATATGTTACGGGGCGGTGAGGGGATGACTTACTCCGGAAAGTAAGGCACGAGGAAGTTATCCTTATCTGGGTTTGCCAGAATGACGCCTTCGAGGTATGAACTCGCGACTTGCCTATCCCAAACGCTGCCCAAGATCTTGGCACGCATGTAGAAGGGGTCGACTATCACGATGTCCGGGGTCTTGTCTCTAATGATCCGCATCTCCATACTCAGCGAAAATAGCCGAACGAAGGTGTAGTGCAGCGGATGAAGGTTAAACATAGCGAAGATGTCATCAAACCGCAGGACGATCGTACCCCCGATGGCGCTATCCACAAAGCCCTTGCCCTCTGGCACCTTGGCCACGAAAACCGGGTATGCCACATCATTCTCGGAGAGACGCCGCTTCTCCAAAGGAAGAACACTGTCATGCAGACTCTGCATAGCACCGGTTGCAGCATTGAGCAGATTAGTCGATAGCATCAGCCTACCCGCCACATGCACCCTCCTCGAGATATCCTTAGGTGAAGGTGGCCCGTCCTGAGCACGGATCGTACTCGGTGCCGGCTGGCTCGCACCGCCCTTGTTATTCTTTCGTTTCTGTTCCTTCTTCCTCATCTCCTGTAATGGGATCGAGTTCTGCTCAGAGACCGCCTTCTTGAGTGTGTTGGGGCTGATAATATTCTGCACCTCGGCTATCTGAGGCTCGGTGAAGGCGGCGGCTGGAGGCGTCTCCTGAGAACTGAACGCCAGACGACGCCTGTTGCAATTGGGTTTCTTCGCGGTACCAGCTCGGTCGCGGTCGTCTTTTTCAGGGCTGGGTTCTTGAGAAGGAGGCCCGAAGAATTCGTCACCGTACCCATGTTCGGCAAAGTACTTATCAACGTTGGTAAATGTACCGTCGTCGTTGTCATCGTCGTCCGGATCGTGTGCCATATGCATGTCCAGATCCTGTGCCATAGGGATGTCCGGCATGTCCGGTAGCGTTGCGGCGGTCTTGCCATGGCTTGGCGCCGGTACGACTGGCGGTGTTGTCTGTGGGGTGGTGTCCCCCGCCCCCAAACGAATTTGGCTCTTCGTCCAAAGCAGGGGCCTGCTTACGCAGGCGTTGAGGGTCATCACATCATCTTCGTCGGCCCCAGCGGGTCGAATCGGAGGTAACAACTCGTCGCAGCCTGGCAGCACCCGAAATAGTTCAACCCTATACACGGTGGGTGGCATCGGATTACCGTGGAACACGGGGTTGCCCGGTTGAATGATTCTGCCCTTGGTGACATCGATCAACTCGCCGCCCACGAAGTGCAGGAGAGTGCATGGAACGTCGGCGGCGCCCTGCGAAAACATGTAGGGCGTCAGGGATGCCCAGTCAAAGGCAAGGAGATGAAGTCATCGGCCGAGAGGCTTAGTTACCGTGATGGCGTCGAGCTCGGCTAATGTCGAGGCACCGACAACGGCGGGCGTGCAACTGACCGAGGGGCCGCTTGCTGGCGAGGTGCCGGCCGGCGTACACCCGGGTGCATTAAGCTCCAATGCCCGTGTCGGCGCCGGAGACACCAATACCACCTCCGCCGGAGACACCAATGGCCCCACCTGCGCGTTGTGCGAGTTGCTGGCCATGAAGCTGGGAACCGGGGGCGGCCCCTGTTGGCCGCCCGCAATCCACGCCTGCAGCCCCTCAATCAAGCTAGGCACAATGGCGGTGAGCGTCGTTCCCAGTTTTTGTTGCACTTGCTCTTGGACAATCTCCAGAATCCGTGCCACTTGTGCCTTGAGTTCTTGAACCTCGCGCGACTGGCTTTCCGAGCTGGTCTTTTTCTCCTTTCGCCCACCAGCGTTATAGTATGACGACCATTTTGTGGACAAGCCTTTGCTGGCCACACGACCAGCTGACGACGGCTTACTGAGCTTATCCTTGTTTTTCATTATGTTCAACGCCCTATTTAGAGTGCTGTCCCAAGCTGGGGAGCTCTGAGACGACCCCGCGCTACTACTTTCAGTCTCCTGCGGAAGGAATGTGAACCATTTAGAAATTTGGCTTCATTAACTAGAATGCAACCATATATGTAGCTAATTACGCGGGGGTGTATTCCTTACCAGAACTTTCTCAAGCGCCTTGGTCTTCGGATCCGTGGTAAGCTCCTTTGTTACCGGGTCCTCCTTGTACCGGGCCCTGACATAGTTCCTGGTCTGCTTCTCACGGTATTTCTTGAAGCGGGGCGGTAGGCCTTGCTCGGCACGCTCCGCGTCCTCCTTGTCCCATATAGGTTCCGCCACTCTGTAACCGCCGGGACCGAGTTTGTGGACCCCTAAGTTCAAGTCCCGCATCTCTTTCCCCCACTGACTTGATTCCTCGGATGCGCCGCTCTCGCACTTGATCTTGAACTCCTTGTAGTCATCTTCGCCGATCGAAGGATTTTTCGCCTTGATCTTCTCATAACTATCACCTTTGTTAATCATTCTCTTCACCGCGCTTCTCCAAGTAGACAGGGCCGTGGTCATCTTCGTGAGGGCGGCATTGTTCACTTTATTCCCTGAGAGGCGTGTGTTTGCAAACTCAGCGGGGAACTTGTATCGTTCGTGCAGCTTCGTGAAGAGGAGGTTGCGCAAATTCCGTCGGTCCTTATGCCTTAGGTTCTCGGTGTTGATCGAGACGGTGCTCCGGAGAATGCACCCGAGCTGAACCGAGTACCCCTTGACTAATTCTTTGGGCGCCGTTGGATCCCCGTCGCAGTTCACTTCAGTAAATTCCTCCTTGACGGTGCCGAGCACGTTCGGGCGCCGGTCCTTCCGTTGCCTCTTCGGTTGGCTGCCATCTGTGCGTGCGCTGCCATCATCAGTGGTGGCATCCTCGGCGGCACCATCAGTGGTGTCATCCCCGACACCACTAGGGGTTGTGTAGTCAGGATCGGTGTCTTCCGCGGCGTCCTCATAGCGGTGAGGTTCTTCCTCCATCTCCTGGGATAGCTCCCAAAATGCCTTGCCGCCCGAACCGCTGGCCTCATCGTTGCGGGCCATGTTTCGCTCTAAATAGGAAAAAAAATTGGTCAAAAAGTTGGTTATTGTCAAGGAACAAGATCATGGTCTCATCATTTAGGGTTTGTCAACACCGAGGCATCCTAAAAGCTAAGATTTTATCATTTAGGGTTTGTCGACGCCGAGGCACCCTAAAAGCCTAAGCTTTCGTCATTTAGGTTTTTATCGACACCGAGGCACCCTAAAAGCCAAGGTTTTATAATTTAGGGTTTGTCGACTCTAAGTTGGGCCTAATCACTTGGCTCTATTGCCACCTATGGTTTAATGCAGCAAGAATAAAGGGGCAGTTGATCCTACTTAATTAAGTACTAAGATACCCCGGCCCATGCATTAGTCGCAAGTACCCCATATGTCCTATTTTTAGCAAAGTCATGCTAAAATTCACGGAAAATTTCAGCATGACCTTTGCTGAAAATAGGACATATGGAGTACCCGAATTTGCCGGAACGGAAGTTAATCGACATTCCGGCAAACTCAAGGGCCTCTCGGGGTACCTGCAAAATCATCTCTTCCTTTCTTTCTTCAGTTTGAAATAGTAGTGGCCATGGTGATGGACACAGAGGGCCAAATTGCCAGCCAGATTTGCCTTACAGATATTGCTGGACACAGAGGGCCAAATAGTAGTGGCCATGGTGATGGACACAGAGGGCCAAATAGTAGTGGCCATGGTGATGAACAGTACAGGTACACCAAAAGCAGTGTTTTGTCCCAACCAGTACAGGTTGTACTACTAGAAAACAGAAGAAATTTACAGCTATCCTAATAAAAACTTACAACCTGCAAGGAAACTAGAGATGCACACAAGTAATGGCTTAGTAAGGTGGATGCTTCATGAGGGGCACCGTTTTATAGGATCTCAACCATAGGGGAATTCGTTTTTAAAAGAAGGGTACAGTATCATGCTTATTAATTGATAGTCATGGTAAGTGAACTACTCGAATGTTACATTTCAAGATATTCTTCAGTGCTATCCATTATGTGACAGAACAGTATGTAAGATTACTGAAAGTTCAGTGTGATAAGCCCACACAAATGCTGGGTAACCGACTTACAGCTGACATGGTCAAATTTCAGTTAAGATTCAGTTAAGATACATACAGTAAAATCAAAACAAAAATGGACAGTAAACTGATAATGACAGTAAACTGTAATTTGTTACACAGATTTTCCTACTGAAAATATAACTGAATGGACAGAAAAAGGGTGAAAAGATAACTGAATGCTAGGCTAAAATGGACAGTAAACTGTAATTTGTTAACATTTTACTATGATTATCAGGTGTCATAATCTACTGAGTAGTCATGTCCCAGTCATGCATCCATGCATCCAGTGGCAACATCTTGCATACATGATCAGGAGTACATCAAAATCTATTGAGTAGTTCTTGTGCTCATCTAGTAGCAACATCTTTCATACATGATCAGTAGTCATGTACCAAATTTTTATTTAAACTGAATTTGCAAATCACCAAGAGCTCTACTAGTTTCAGACTAGATTTACACTAAATACACTAGAGTATTTGACCAGTAGTCATGTGAACTCTTTGAATTTGTAAACACTTCCAGACTTGACCATTGATAGTTCACAATTGCAAAAAATGTCCCTTGTTCCTGAACTTGTATTGTACTCCGCAATATTTCAATCTGATATTCTATAGTTTTATAAAAAACACAGTCCATGGGAAGGCTACAATCATTTGATCAAACACAGAATGTTTATGCAGTACAGAGAAGTGTTGAAAATTCAGTTACCACTGTTGCCTTGTTGATCTGATGTACTTCTTTGATCTATTGTTGCTATTTCCCCTGCTGTTAATCTGCTTCTTCACTCTCTAGTTGTCGTAGTTCTTGATCTGCTGCGGAGGAACACAGGCAGGGCAGTGAGAGGAGCAACTCAGGCAGAGGAACAAGGTACTAGATCCAACTCAGGCCACGGTCAAGGGGAGGGAGGGAGGGAATGGGGAGGGAGGGTGGAGAGGGAGGAAGGAGGAAGGAGGAGAGGTACCTGGGCGGGCGCGGCCGGTCGCCGGAGGGGTCGGGGTCGGGGTCGGTGGCGGCGGGATGGTTGCGGGTCGGCGGCGGTCGTCGTCCTGCACCCCGTGCGGTCGTCGGCGGTGGGATGGTTGCGGGTCGGCGGCGGGATGGTTGGGGGCCGCGGCGGCTTGCTGTCCGGTGGGCGGCGGAGGAGCTGCAGTGGTGGGGGCGCGGGGGCGGTGGCGCACGTAGGGGCGGCGGCGTCGTGGGTCGGGGCTGCAGGGGGGAGTGTGGCGAGGGAGGGACGAAGGGATCGGGCGAATTAGCTAGCTAGGGGGGAAGAGTACTAATGGCGCACCCCCTAGCGGTGCACCATTAGTATGTTTTTTTATAGCAATGGCGCACCCCCGAGCGGTGCGCCATTAGAAATCTTCTTTTAGATAGCAATGGCACACCACCCAGCGGTGCGCCATAAGTAACCTTTTTTTTGCACAGCAATGGCGCACCAGCCAGCGGTGCGCCATAAGTAATTTTTTATTTTTTTATTTTTTGTTGCATCTAATATTTTTTTAGAAAATGAAAATGAATATGAAACAGTAATATTTTTATAAAAACAGTAATAATTTTTAAAAAAATATCATCAAATTTGTTATTAGAAAATATTTATGAATATGAAAAATATCATCAAATTTGTTATTTGAAAATATAATCAAATTTGTTTTTTTTGGATTTTTAGTTGCATTCATTTGTGAATAGGTAAGACATTACTGGGGAGGGTGCGGGGGTCGGCGGCGGCGGCGTTGGAGCGGGGGAGGGTGCGGGGGGTGCTCGGCGGCGGTGGAGCGGGCCGGGGAGGGTGCGGGGGGTGCTCGGTGGCGGTGGAGCGGGCCGGGGAGGGTGCGGGGGGTCGTCAGCGGCGGTTGAGCGGGGGAGGGTGCGGTGGGTCATCGGCGGCGGTGGAGCGGCGGAGGGTGCGCGGGGGATCGAGATCGAGATGGAGGGGGATAGCGATCGAGATGGAGGGGGATCGAGATCGAGATGGAGGGGGATCGAGATCGAGATGGAGGGGGATGGAGATTGATCGAGTGTCCTCATGAATATTCAATATTTTTTCATATTGAATATGAAAAAATATCATAAATTTTGAAAAAATATTCATGAATTCAAAAAGTGCCCATGAAATTTTAAAATATTCATGAGTTCAAAAAGTGCCCATGAAATACAATCGAGAAATGAAGGCTACAATTTAAATACAATTGATCTTAGCTAGCTATCTGTTCACAATCTTCTTGCCCTTATTTTTCGTAAATGGAGTTCTTCTCTTGAACGGACGTCCTTTAGGTAGGGTGTTCCTGCTTCTTCTTGTGGTGTATGCTGGTACTTCATCGTCGTCGTCATGTTCCATCTTCGGGTTGCCGTACTTTTTGAAGTCTTGCTCATTGGCGACTCCATCCATTCCGATGATCTTCATTTTGCCTCTCCTCATGACAACACGACTGGGCTTTGACGGGTCGGTAATGAAGAAGCATTGGTCCACTTGGGAAGCCAGTACCCATGGCTCATTTTTCACGGTGATGTTTGCGCCCGCGGTCTTGGATTTGGCTTCGGGTATAACCATGGTGGTGAAATACCGGTCTTCTTTTAGGACGCTCTTGGCCCATCTGACACGGAACATCGGGACCTTCTCTCCAGCGTAGCTCAGCTCCCAGATCTCCTCGATCCATCTGTAGTATCTGTCCTTGTCCTTACCGGTGTAGGATTCCATCGTTACCCCGGAGTTCTGATAACCATCACTCTTCATGTCCTTTCCCTCGGTGTAGAATGTGTAGCCGTTGATATTGTACGCCTCATACGTCATCAAGTTGTGCTCGGCGCCCTATGACAAGGCGAATATGAGTTGTTCTTCCGCGGAATAATCCTCATGTAAAGGGTACGACAGAAGCTTCTGCTTTAACCAACGCGTGAAACATGAGTTGTGCTCTTTGATTATATCTCCGTCTGTCCTCTGTTGGCCTCGGTCATTGTACGTCTTCTCAATAAAGGTTTTGTGCTCTACCACCCAAGGATTGACCACGTCTATGTGTTGTAGCGCGACTAGGTTTGCTCTTTCAAAGTCGGCGAGTCGACCCTCGAAGTCGACATGCATTTTGCGGCGACCCTCACGGTGACCCCATCCAGCGAGCCTGCCGAGGTGCCTGTTGACGGGCTGACCAACGGGGTTCTCTATGCCTAGATAATTCGTGCAGTAGGAGATGCACTCTTCGGTCAGAAAGCCCCTGGCTATGCTTCCCTCTGGACGTGACATGTTGTGAACATATCCTTTGATGACACCATTCATCCTTTCGAACGGCATCATGCTGTGCAGGAACGTCGGCCCGAGTTGGATGATATCCTCCACGATATGGACCAGCAGATGCACCATAACGTCGAAGAATGCGGGCGGGAAGTACATCTCAAGCTCGCATAGTATCACCATGATCTCTTCCTGTAGCCTTCTGAGTTGCCTCACGCCAACCGACTTCCGAGAGATGACGTCGAAAAAGTTGCATAGGCCAAATAGCGTTTCACGGACGTGCGCGTCCATGATCCCACGGATTGCAACTGGAAGTATCTGTGTCATCAGCACGTGACAGTCGTGAGACTTCATCCCGCTGAACTTCTGCTTCGCTGAGTCTAGGTATCTGCTTATCTTCCCCGCGTAACCGTAAGGAAGTTTTACTCCTACGAGGCAGGTGAAAACTGATCGATCTCCTCCTGACTTAGAGTGAAGCACGCGGGAGGGAAGTCATTTCCGGTCTTCTTGGCCTTTTTGCCTTTGCGACGACTTTCCGTGTCCTGCTTCGCCTCATCATCATCATCATTAGCGTGAAGGTCCTCCCTGATGCCCATTGATTTGAAGTCTGCCCTTGCTTTCGGCCCATCTTTGGTCCTCTCCGGCATGTTGAGCAGGGTACCAAGCAGACTCTCGCACACGTTCTTCATGATATGCATGACATCAAGGCTGTGAGGCACACGGTGGATCTTCCAGTACGACAAGTCCCAGAAAACAGACCTCGTTTTCCATACCTTCAGCAGTGGCTATTGCGCCTTTCGCTTCTTTCCCGGCTCTGGCGCCTTTTGCTTCTTTCCCGGCAGTGGGCAATCTTTCCAATTTTTCAACAGCTCGTCTATTTCCTCGCCGCTCCTCGTACGCGGGTGTCTTCGGGGTTCGGTTTCAGCATCGAACAGATCCTTGCGTTTTCTCCATGGGTCATCGTCGCAAAGCCACCTTCGATGTCCCATGAACACGGTTTTCGAAGACCCGGGATCTCTATCTAGCTGGCGATACGTTCTGTCATCCATGCACCTGATGCATCCAGAAAATCCGTGGACCACCTGCCCCGCAAGATATCCGTAACCGAGATAGTCGTGCACCGTCGTGAGCAGTACGGCTCTCGTAGGGAAATATTCGTTCTCTGCGGCGTCCCACGTATTGGCTGGCATTTTCCACAGCGTGTCTAGCTCCTCTTTCAGCAGCCCCAGATACAGATTGATGTCGTTCCCTGGTTGTTTCGGCCCTTCAATTAGCATACTCATGTGAATGTACTTCCTCTTCATGCACAACCAGGGGGAAGGTTGTACATCCACACAAACACAGGCCAGGTGCTATGTGTGCTTCTCTAGCTGCCAAACGGATTGACTCCATCGGTGCTCGCGCCCAGCACGATGTTCCTTGGATCGTTCCCAAATTTTGGGTGTTCGAAGTTCAACGCTTGCCACTCGCTCCCATCCTTAGGGTGACTCAGCATCTTGTCTTTTTTATTTATCTCCGGATCATTTGCGTCATCTTCTCGCTTCTTCTCCTCCCTATCCGCGTGCCAGCGCAAGAGCTTTGCTACCTTAGGGTCCGCGAAATACCGCTGCAGATGAGGAGTGATCGGAAAGTACCACACCACTTTTCGAGGAGCTTTCTTCCTCTTCTTGTATCGAGTGACGCCGCACACTGGACATATGGTAGACTCCGCGTGCTCGTCCCGATAAATGATGCAATTGTTCATGCACACATGGTATTTCACGTGCGGTAAATCCAGAGGACACACGATTTTCTTCGCCTCCTCGAAACTGGTCGGGCACTTGTTCCCCTTGGGAAGACGTTCGTGCCAGAATGACATGTTCTCGTCGAAGCATGCGTCGGTCATTTTGTGTTTTACCTTCATCTCCAGAGCCATGAGCGTTACTTTCAGGCGGGTATCCTCGGGCCTGCATCCTTCATACAATGGAGTAACCGCGTCTATCTCTAGTTGATCCAGCTTGGCTTTCTCTCGGGCGGCAGCTCTTGCGTTATCCGTCTGCTTGAGAAGCAGCTCTTGAATATGAGGGTCCTGCACCCAGCCCATCGATGATCCATCGTCGTCTGCTCCGGCATCTTCATCTTCATGATCATGCCCTTCGTCTGCTCCGGCATCTTCCTCATCATCATGTCCGGCATCTTCTACATGATGACTGTGTACTGCATCTACTTCGTGATCATGTCCTGGAGATTCTTCGTCTTCTCGCCCGCCCTCGCCGCGGTTGTCTTGCTGCCCTTCCTCATTTCTTGCCGGCCGGCCCCCATGGACGACTTCATAATCATCTTCATCACCTTGCCACCAATAGCCATCCATGAAACCACGCAAGAGCAGGTGGTCCCGCACCTGTACGGAATCCGGGTCCATAAGGCTCCTCAGCTTGCATCTTCGACACGGACATCTTATCTCCGTCTCATTATTTTGAAGCATCTCGGCCTTCGCGGAGCTCAAAAACCTATTCATGATGCCTTCGGTCATCATGCGGACCATGGTCGCCTGCGGGGTAGAGCAAAACGATATTTTAGAACCAAGAAAAAATTTGGCATGACTTTGCCTAAAAATAGGACCAAAAAGAATGCATAGTGCCAAAATTCTCGCCGAAACGGAAATGAATCAACATTCCGGCAAAATATTGGCAACTATCGCATTTCAAATACCGGTACCTGCAAACACAAACATATATGCAACACCACAAACATATGCAACACCACAAACATACATAGATCTAGCTAGGCCATAAAAAGTGCATGTGCACGTTGTTGGAGGGAGAAAAAAGTAGATCTACAACATAAAGAAAGCTTTCCCCTTACTTACCTATCAAAAAAAGGTAATTTAACCACTTAATTTGGATGAATCTATGGTGCAAATGAGGTGAGGAGGAGGAGGCACCCGAGACAAGCTTGGAGGAGGAGGTGGAGAGAATGAAGTGGGGAAAGTGAGTGTGTAGGTGGCTGTCCAAAATATCTAGCTGGTCACAGGTTACTAATGGTGCACCATGAAAAAATGCGCCATTAGTAACCCTGGTTACTAATGGCGCACCAGCTGGCGGTGCGCCATTAGTAGTTTTGCAAAAAAAATGATGGTAGTGGCGCACGGGGTGACGGGTACGCCATTACTAGTTAAAACTAGTAATGGCACACTGCGCCCCGGTGCGCCATTAGAATTTTTGGAAAAAAGAAAAGAAAAAAATTTGTTAGTAGTGCGCCATTAGTGTGATAGACACTAATGGCGCACCGCCCCACGGTGCGCCATTAGTATTTTTGGAAAAAAGAAAAAAAATTGTTAGTAGTGGCGCACCATAGTTGTGGTGCGCCATTAGTGTCTATCACACTAATGGCGCACCAGCACACGGTGCGCCACTGCTATATAGTAGTGGCGCACCGCATGTCTGGTGCGCCATTAGTGTGCATATTGTCTATAGCCCTCTTCCTAGTAGTGTCATCCTCTTCTTCCACACTAACCTTGGCCTTCAAAGCAAGGTTGGGCTTCTTTGCCAGTTGGGAACGCAACACCGCATTGTCGGCGGTCTTGTCCAAGATCATCATTGCTACAAATTCATCCAACACTTCACTTGAGGACAAGGTGTGGAAGTCCGGCCTTTGAAGGATGACGGAGGACATGGCCTTATGGTAAGGCATCATGGCCTTGAGGAACTTGCGCTTGATCCAATTATCATCCGTATCCTTGCTCCTATGATCTCGGAGTGAGACCGCGAGAGTGGTTAATCTCCGGTAAATCTCATGAGGTTCTTCATCTTCATTCATTGCAAACTCATCGGCTTCATCTTGAACCACTTCATAGTTGGAGCATTGAATGCTTGAGCTTCCCTTGTAAATGGAAACCACATGTTGCCATGCTTCCTTGGCCACGGTGAAAGGCCGGAGATGCGCAATATCTTCGGGAGGGATGGCCTCTTGCAGAATACAAAGAGTGGACTCGTTGAATTGATGATCCGCGGCTTCTCTAGGAGTGAAGTTGCTTGGGTCATGCGGGTAGAAACCTTGCTCAATAATTCCCCAAAGGTTAGTAGAACTATGATTTAAATGACGTTTAAAGCGATAGACCCAAGAGGCAAAATCCTCATTCTTCACAAACTTAGGAGGAGGACCAACATGATTCAAATGAGTGGAGGGAACCGGTCCTCCATAAGAGAGTGGAGGTTCAACATGGGCAAAGATGCCATTTCCACTTTTACCACTAGATAAAGGAACTTTGTCACTAGTAGCTTCCCCCTTGTCAGAGTTAGCATCCGTCACCTTGTTAGCGGGATCACCCACTTTCATCGGTGCGGTGGATAATTTAAGGCCTTCTAAAAACTTATTGAACATGCCTTCAACCTTGGTCGTCATGGAGGTTTTCAATGTGTCCAAAGCCGCATTGAACTCCTCACGAGAGACCGAGGATCCCCCATCGGCCATAGACGATGACGAAATCACACCGGGGTGCTCCTCCCCACCATCTACGGTGTCAACCATACTCTTCGGACGGCAAAATCCTTAATAAAGAGACGAGGCACTGATACCAATTGAAAGGATCGATATAGTTGACTAGAGGGGGGTGAGCAACCTACAATTTTTTGCTTTTCTTTATCAATTTAAACTTTGCATCAAAATAGGTTGTCTAGAAATGTAACTAGGTGAGCAACCTATATGATGCAACAATCAACAAGCACACAAGCAAGCAAATGATACAACACAAGATGAGCTTTGCACAAGTAAAGGTGAGAGATAACCAATAGCGGAGCCGGTGAAGACGAGTTTGTGTTACCGAAGTTCCTTCCCTTTGAAGGGAAGTACGTCTCCGTTGGAGTAGTGTGGAGGCACAATGCTCCCCAAGAAGCCACTAGGGCCACCGTATTCTCCTCACGCCCTCACACAATGCAAGATGCCGTGATTCCACTATTGGTGCCCTTGAAGGCAGCGACCGAACCTTTACAAACAAGGTTGGGGCTATCTCCACAACTCAATTGGACGCTCCCAGCAATACCACGGAGCTTCACCACAATGGAATGTGGCTCCGAGGTGACCTCAACCGTCTAGGGTGCTCAAACACCTAAGAGTAACAAGATCCGCAAGGGATTAGTGGGGGGGGATCAAATTTCTCTTGGTGGAAGTGTAGATCTGGGCCTTCTCAACCAAACCCTAAAGAATCAACAAGTTTGATTGGCTAGGGAGAGAGATCGGGAAAAAAATGAGCTTTGGAGCAACAATGGATCTTGGGGGAAAAGAGGTGGTTCAACTTGGAGAAGAAGACCTCCTTTTATAGTGAGGGAACCAATCCAACCGTTACCCCCATTTAGCCCGCACAGAGCGGTACTACCGCTAGGGTAGCGGTACTACTGCTGGGTGTCGCGGTACTACCGCTCCCCCATGCGGTACTACCGTGTAGACAAAGGGCGACCAGAGGCGGAGCGAGATCTGGACCCAGGGCGGTACTAGCAGCGGTGGTAGGGCGGCACTACCGCTTGCAAGCGGTACTACCGCCTCTACTGCCGCTGCCAGTGCCGCAAAACCCGACACGAGAGGCGACACTATCGAGTCGAGGCGGTAGCAGCACAACACCTCAGCGGTACTACGGTTGAGAGCCCCTTGGCGGTACTACCGCTGGGCAGCGGTACTGCCGCCTGTGGCTCTTGAGCAGTACTTCCGCTGGGGGCTGCGGTACGACCGCTGGGACCATAACAAGCTCACAAAAGATGCAACGAAAGATCCTCCATTGAAGCAGGAAGGCTCAGTGGGTGCAAAGGAGATGTGTACGTGTTGATTCCAGCCTAGCCTTTCCAATGCGGACCCCCTCTTGATAGTACGGTGACTCCTACGAAACAAGTCCACCAAAACCAAAATGAAAGAAGCTACACCGTCTTCACTTAAAACTCCGAGGGGAAGGAATCGTCTCGTGCCAAAGAATGAATCTCTGAAATACTCAATGCACACGATTAGTTCGCAAATGCATTGTCATCAATCACCAAAACTAATTAGAGAGAGACATGCCTTAACAGCAGTCGTCTCCTTCATTGCGACGACCCCGCCCAGAGCACAAAAACTTGCCGGATCCGTGGATTCGCAAGCACCAACCGCCAGGAGCTCGACGGCGACACCACAAGTGACCTCGCGGAGGTGGAGGATGAGCACCATCACATTTATTCCCCTAACTAACTACGCCCTATATACACGCCAGAGTGTAGATCCAAGGTTACCCCACCCTCCCGCTGCTGGAGCGGCTGAGGGGGGGGGGGGGGTCGCTCTGTTCGCCTCCTTTTCGCGCGCGAGAGAGGAGGGGAAACGTGCACTCCAGACCTTCCAGTTCCAGGACAACGTTGGTGTCCATGATGTCTAACACAACACAGTCTTCTTTAAATCAAAAAAATTTGATGAAACATATTGTAGAATTCAATTTTGTTAGAGGGCTTGTTTAATCGGTTCATTAAAAACCTCAAGTTTTCCTATACAACATTTTCATGTTGCTTTTTTACTTTAAAATTGCTAAGTCCACCCCTTTTATAATTCTATTTTGGGAAAAATATTGAGCAGACGTTCAACATAATATCTTCCATGCAACAACTCTTACATAGTGTGATATAGCCATCCATCGCGCGAAGGATGATCCGGAGGCCAACTAGTTTATGGGAAAAGTAGTTTTTGTCCCTTAATTCTCTCAAAAGTATAGAAATGATCCCTTAACTCCAAATCAGCAAATCATGATCCCTCAACTTCTCAAACCGGATAACTTTCGTCCCTCACACCACTTTTGATGGTTTTTGTCTGACGTGAACACAATTTTTGACCAAAACATGACATGTCGCCTGGGTTTTGACCAAAAGTTGAGAGAGTTGAGTAAATAAGGACGTACAGTATAAAAGATAGACAAAAAACACCAGATAAGATTCGGGCTGCACCATCGGTAGAGGAGCAACGCTGACATGCAGGCCTGGTCGCGTTGCTCGTCCATGAGTTACAGCCGCTCCACGAACGATGCCGACCGGTCCTTTAAGCTTCGGCGTCAGCAAGAGATATATGCGTGCTTGTGACCCGCGACCGCGTGCAGTAGCGATGCACACCGTGGATGATGTTTCCAGGTTACACCCGTCGCCGAAGGCGATGCAACATAGCTGCTGGTGATCCACGAGCTCACAATGCGCCCCGGTGATCTTGTGTAGTTGTGTTGGCTGGACCAAGAACGAGCCCCTCCTGCCGTGCCCAGAAGGCCGTATGACACGGCGGACGATTGCTGCTAGCTGCGTCGCGCCGACGGGGTGAACAGAGGCCGTTGTAGTTGACAGCGAGCGGGCTGACGGCGGGCCGCGGCGCGCACACGGACGTCACGCACGCACATCGCAGGCACACCACGTACAGCACATGCTCACCACGCATGCATGCACACCGGCATGGCATGCCACTAGTAATACATGTGGGTTCAGCTGGCTAGGGCGAGGGTGGCGACGCTGGTTCGATCCCTACAGCCACAATAAATTTTTAGTGCTTTTATTTCATTTTTCTGCAGGTGGCTCCCACACAAAACCGTGTCAAAGTTGGACAGAAACCATCCAAAGTGGTATTGGGGACTAAACTTACCCGGTTTGAGAAGTTCAGGGACTAAGTTTTGCTGGTTAGAAAGTTGAGGGACCAATTCTATACTTTTGAAAGAGTTAAGGGACAAAAGATATACTTTTCCCTTAGTTTATTTATTAGTAGGACATATCTTCCATATTAAAACACGCAACAATTACACTATTAATAACCCAACACAAATATATAGATATGTTTTCACAGCTGTTGCTACATATACATTGGTTATTTGGAGTCATATCTCATGTCTCAATTGTATAGCCTATAACCCACTAGAGCGTGCGATGGTTGTGTGTCTATGGTATAATTGACGGAAATCTTCCGGAATTCCAGCGAGCACATACATACGCCGCCGGGCTTATCTCCGGCATCTTACGGTTCTCTTTGGTGAAGTATAATTAAGCAGTGGTGATACTTGGTACTGTAGTACGTATAGTAGTATTGATTGAGTCGATGGTGCATGCACGTGGCTGATCATTAGTTGGTGATGGGGATGATCCTGCCGTAGGCCTTCTTGCCGTCGTCCTTGGGGATGGTGATGGTGAGCACGCCGTTGTCGAGCGCGGCGTGGACGCCGCCGCCGTCGACGTCGGCGTTGGGCGGCAGCCGCACGGTGCGCACGAACTTCTCGGCGCTCCGCTCCACGCGGTGCCACCGGTCGCCCTTGTCCTCGGCGGCGCGCGCGCGCTGCCCGCTGATGCGGAGCACCCGCTCCTGCTCCACCTCCACCTTCACCTCCTCCCGCCGCAGGCCCGGCACGTCCGCCATGAACACGTGCGCCGTCGGCGTCTCCTTCCAGTCCATGCTCGCCGTCGAGAACGGCAGGCCCAGCGCCGGCCGGCAGCCGCCGCCGCCGAACGCAGTCAGCGAGATGGCCTCCATGAAGGGCTCCAGGATGTCGATGCTCACCGGCTCCATGACCTCGTCCCCGCCGCCGCCGTGGCCGTGGCCGTTGGCCCTGTGGCCCGCCGCGTGCTGCTGCGGCTGGGGCTGCGGCGGCGGCTGCTTCCGGCCCAGCATGCTGGAGATCATCGACATGCTGCCTAGCTTAATTTATCAGATTCTTTCTTCTTCTTCTTCTAGCTTTGCTATGATATGTAACCTTGGGCTACTTGCCTTGTCTATTTATAGATGCATGACAGCATGGGTACATGAATGGATTATTACTTGTTGTGCATAGATGCCATCCATCTTCTAGGAGCTTGTGGAAAACTAGTGGATGTGGATTCATTATTCGATGGCTACACGCACTGATAAAGGATTTGTTTTCCCCAAAGATCATACGAATCATTTACTTTGAAGAGAATAGAATAAAAACGCCTTTTCATCTTGTTCATATTCATATGGCCTCGGTTCTCATGGTTTATTTTTATTTTTTAGAGATAAACTGCGACCTTTGTTTCATCAGTTTTTTATCATTTATGCCATTAATTATGGCTCACTACTTAGTTTTGACAGTAGAAATTACAACTGCTCAAAAATGACATCGTTTTGTTTGATGCATGCTTGCTCAAAAATGCCATTAGACACCTAAAAAATGTCATCGTTCTGATAGATGTTTGCTCAAAAATGTTATTAGACATTGTTACTATCAGGTCAAACCCGTTGACCATGCTATATGACCAACATACTTCTAGACCCAAATGTTAGCTCTCTCTACATCACAATGATAATTGTGGGCACGACTTGTCAGGAGTAACCAGGCAAAATAATTTAGACGAAAATAAAAATGTTGTTGGAGATCGAGTGGGACCCACACTTTAATGTAGTGCGATAGAGGGAGAGGTGACATGTGGGTCCATGGGTATTTTGGTCACACAATATGGTAAATGGGCTTTGAGCTCACATTAATGTTGTCTAGTGGCATTTTTTAGCATGCGCCTAATGAAGTGATGGCATTTTTTAGCAGTGAAAACTTCTAGTGGCAAAACTGAGTGATGGGACACAAGTAGTGGCAAAACTGAGTGATGGGACACAACTAGTGGCATAAATAATTAAGAAAAACATATTTCATATCGCAAAGTTCAAAGGGATACAAAGATTGTGAGGATGATTGGATAGCCAAATATGGCGTCCAGGATCTAAGGTAGTCGTCATACGGGCAAGTCTATGAGCCTCCATATTACAAATGTGCTGCTCATGGTCAAATTTGCAGGCCAAAAAAGAAGTCAAGTGAGTAAAGATTTCCTTTAGGATCATGCAATTGTCTCCCAGCTGCTTCGTGGTGCGTAGATCTTGAATGACTCTCAGATAGCACAAGTCTCCATCGTGTTTAGGTCCGTCACCCCTTCATGCACAATCGCGGATGTGCCAAGGAAGCAACCTTGCCTAATTTCGCTATGATTAATCTGCAAGGTCATGTTGGGCTTAGTCGCAAATATAAAGGTGAGGATGACCCCTCCTAGCAAATTCCTATTCGCTGCATTCTCCAGCAGATTGCCACTATTTCACACAGGCTAGTGACTGATTGAACTGCATTGTAGGAGCCGGTCTTTGGAATCTTCTAAAGGGTCCCTCGTCGTTTTTTTTTGTTTCTTGCTGTTTCTTCTTCCTGTTTTCTTGGGTTTTATATTTTTTATATTTTTAAGTTTATTTTTTTTTAAATCAGAAATTTAAACTGTCTTGTTTTTTTTAAATGTTCATGTTTTTCAAAATTGTTCGGAATAAATAAAAGCTCCTACTTTTTAAATTTGTTCAAAAATTGATAAAGGACATGTTTTTAGAAAATGATTGCCTTTTGCAAAATTTATTCACAAATTTTAAAAAAATTGGGATTTTTAAAGAAATGTTTGGTACCTTCTTAGGAAACCCGGTTGGTACAAGCAAATACTTTATGTGACTCGTGGGCTGGCCAGATGAGCGACCTATGCGTGTTTGCTTGACAATCTACCATAGCGAGCGGCACATAGGGGCTCGACAATCTACCATAGCGAGCGGCACATAGGGGCTCGACAATCTACCATAGCGAGCGGCACATAGGGGCTCACGCCCCTTTCCCACCCGCCTCCTACAAGCCACTTATAAGCGCGTGGTTTATAGAAAACACCTTAAAGTGGAGCAGAAGCCCTCCCACCGATAAGGGCGTTATGACCCTAAGACCAGAGAAGAGCATGACCCTAAGACCAGAGAAGATGAAGCAGATCGACGGCAGCGACTACAGGAGGCAGAGAAACCCTAGTCACCAGCGGACTTTCTTGTGGAGGTGGAAAAAGCAATCGGTCGTACTAGCTAGTTCTAGGATTATTATTATTTGTAGCCAGTGCAACCATTTCTTTATAAAGAGCGTTTTTATTAACTTCAAATGTACTTCCTCCGCCCTATAATGTAAGACGTTTTTTAACACTAGTTTAGTGTTACAAAACGCCTTACATTATGGGACGGAGGAAGTAGCATCTTAGTAGCCAGTGCAACATAAATGCAATTCATGTGATTCTACGATATCTTCAGACCACAAACAACCTTATCTACACAACACCTGTCAGAAGTCCATGTTAGGGGCGTGGAGTTTCTACACTACTGAGTGAACAGTACATTCAGAAAAACAGAAAATAAAATTTAAATTTTTTGAATTTTTGGGCAAAATTTAAGTCATCTTTGGAGTATATATGCAAAAAAATAGGAGTATATATGCAAAAAATATCACAAAAATCACATTGGTGGAAGGCGTGGTAAAAAAAACAAAATTGTTGTCTAAAAATGTTATTTTCAAACACATTTTGGAGCTCTAATTTTTTTTCCACGACGCTCACCGATAAGATTTAATGATAAATTTGGCATGCACAACAAATATTTCTTAAAGTATGCCAAAAAAAATCAGATTTTTCTAATTTTATTTTATTTTAATGTTAGTATTTGAGCCCGGGTATAGAAAGGATAGAACAGGAAACAAAGAAAATTCTAAGATTTGGTATCGAATGGGAAAACTCCAACTTAGTTTTTTCAAGCTCAAGGCTAAGTTATTTTACAGTTCTAAGCCTGACCAGAAGAGAAGATCCATTAATTGAGAGAGAACATAAACCAGACCAATGGTAGAATTTCCTCTATACTTCATGAAAGAATCTGGAGACAAACAACACAGGTATGGCACAGACGATAGAGTTTCACATGATATTAAGGGTTCACTTATTCATCACGTTTTCATCATCCAAACTCAAAGCCACATCACATCATAAGTTTGTAGACACAAACAAACATAGCAGCGATAGAAACACGACCAGAGCACACGCTGAAAACTACATTGGAGTACACCGACAACACCAGACCTGTTAACCCTGAGACAGAAGCGGCTATCACGCACTTACTGGCCACCACGCAGGCGGAGCACCAGGTGAAGGGTAGACTCCTTCTGGATGTTGTAGTCTGCCAGGGTGCGGCCATCCTCCAGCTGCTTGCCAGCGAAGATGAGACGCTGCTGGTCCGGGGGAATGCCCTCCTTATCCTGGATCTTGGCCTTCACATTGTCGATGGTGTCCGAGGACTCCACCTCCAGGGTGATGGTCTTGCCGGTGAGCGTCTTGACAAAAATCTGCATGCCTCCACGAAGCCTGAGCACCAGGTGGAGGGTGGACTCCTTCTGGATGTTGTAGTCAGCCAGGGTGCGGCCATCCTCAAGCTGCTTGCCAGCGAAGATGAGGCGCTGCTGGTCCGGAGGGATGCCCTCCTTGTCCTGGATCTTTGCCTTCACGTTGTCGATGGTGTCCGAGGACTCCACCTCCAAGGTGATGGTCTTGCCGGTGAGGGTCTTGACGAAAATCTGCATGCCTCCACGAAGCCTGAGCACCAGGTGGAGGGTGGACTCCTTCTGAATGTTGTAGTCAGCCAGGGTGCGGCCATCCTCCAGCTGCTTGCCGGCAAAGATGAGGCGCTGCTGGTCCGGAGGGATTCCCTCCTTGTCCTGGATCTTGGCCTTGACATTATCGATCGTGTCAGACGACTCGACCTCGAGGGTGATGGTCTTGCCGGTGAGGGTCTTCACGAAGATCTGCATCTGTAAATACAAAGTACAATAAACCCAGAATAAGGAGCAGTTAAAAGGAAACATGCAGGACATTAAACAATACAAGTACAGAGAGAGATGGAAGTCCTAGCTACGTATCAGCGCAATATGAAATTGAACAAACAGACTTGGGCAACCATGTTAACAGACTCGCTAGCAAAGCAAGCAAAAATCCCGATCTATCAGCACAATCTTTCTTAGCCTGGTGAGAAGGCTGAATAATCTAAATTCTAGCAGATCTATGTTCAAGTTGGAGACAACAATCTAGATAAGTGTAGATGAATCAACAACAATAAACGAATTTCAGAGTAGAGCCGACAGGCAACCACGAGGCCGAACCATGATTAAGCTAGTAATAGTAAATAAATCCAGAATCAGGATCGTATAAGAACAAAACACAAAACATTAACTTCGAACGGAATCAACTAGCTACACACCTAGATGGCTAGATGGACCGAACCAGCACAATCTCTAGCCTGGTGAGAGGTCTAGATAGCCCAGATTCTAGCATATCTATGCTCAAGTGGGACACAACAACCTAGAAAAGTGTAGATGAATCAACAATAATAATATCAACAATTCAGAGTAGAACCGACAGGCAACTACAAGGCTGAACTATGAATAAGCTCGTAAATAAATCCGGAATCTGGAACCTATACAAGTACAAGAGCCCAAGTTTATCTACTGGATAATCCATACATAATCGCTTTGGGGATTTAACAACAGACGAGCAGAATCAACTTAGGCTACAAGAACACGACACACAACAAACGAGCGAAATCAACCCCAGCTACACATATCTAGATGGACCGAATCAACAACAAACGGCGGATCTACTCGATGGTCGATGCATAATCGAATCGACAGCAATCGATCGACAAATAGTATGCCTTCAGCCCGCAGATCTACCCAATAGAACGTAAATCGAGCGGAATCGGAAGGCGGAGGGATCGGAAACTCGCATACCTTGAAGGAGGACGAGAGGGCCTTGGCTTTCAATCGGTCGAGGAATTTCCCGGTGAGATCGCGGAGAGGGGATTGGATTGGTTTGGTTTGGTGGACGGGAGAGGAGAGGGGGGCGGGGATTTTGTAGTCGGGGATGGGAGGCCGGGTCAGACGGGAACGGAGGAAGAGTCGCGCAAGGCTACGGCAGCGGTGACGTGTGGCGTGGGAACAACCAACCAATAAGATTTTATTTTTCTTTTGCTATTTTTTTTCAGAGTACGCCAAGGCGTACCATAGCTTTATAGAATGTAGAATGTTAGCTAAAAAAACTATCACTCGATGCGAACAACGAGTGAAGCACGAACAACACACCCGACCGGACAAAGGACAAACACCAGGCAAAACGAGTTACAACACCAAAGAGCCTATCCTAGAAAGATACACCGAATCGCATCTCGACCGACGCCGGGCACCTCCGAGACCACCGACCACCGCAGAACTTCACTTGCCGACGCACCATCCACCTTGAGCGCCTAAGAGAAAGTGACAGATGAATGGCAGGACTTGATCCGCTCCGGGAAGCCACCGTCTTGGAAACACCGACGACGGGGGTACATAGCGCCACGAAGGATCAATCGAGGACAGCGGTGAACACCGGAGGAGATCGACAAGGATCCAACATGTCTCCAAGCACAATGCTCCCTACAGAGGAGCGACGTCGAGGACGCCGCCATTGTGCCGATCCAAGAGCGGAATCGAGGCTTTCGCCCGGAGACATCCACCAACTCCAAGAGCGCGAGGGGAAAGGCGAACACGCTCGGCGATGCCTCCAAGGAGGATAATGACATCCACGGGTGCCATCATCGCCGGCCCGGCAAACGCCGTGCAAGATTTTCATCCACGTGTAGCCCATCTCCACACCTCCATGGAATTGGGGGCACTGTCCAAGAGACCTCACACCGCCGCGACCGCAACACATGCCGGCGTAGCTGCAAAGCCGAGGACCAACGACCGACCGCCCGACAGAGTAACCACTGCCACACCACCAACTCCCAACCTGCACGAGGACCTGCAGCCAACCAACACCTCTGGCCAGATCCAGAACTGCCGTCGCCCACCAAGGTACAGCCTTGCATCGACCGGACCTGCCTCACCACAGAAGAACCCAGGCCGACACCAGCAAAAGAGCAGCACCGCTCGCCACGCCGCACAGGGGTGGCCAGCCGCTCGCTGCTTGCCAAGACTCCATCTTGGCCGAGCCATCGAAGCGCCGCCATCCGCCTGCTCGTGGGACTCATCGCCGCCTCCAGCTAGCTCTGCCGCCACCAGAAACGGGCCACCTCGCTGCTGCCAGGCTCCGCCAGGTCCGCCGTGCCACCAGACCACCTGCCGAGCGCCGCCCATCTGTCCTCACCTCCGACCGGCCCGGATCTGGCCAGGCACGAGCTCCCTCGCGGCAAGGAGCACCAAGCCGCCACCGGCCTGCGCACTCCGCCGCAACGCACCGCCACCCGACCGCCGCGCCGCCCCGCACCACTTCCCGCCAGCGTGCAACCGCCCGACACGCCAGCCACCAAGATCCGCCGTCAGGCCGAAGAGGCGCCCCCCGCGACCACCGCTCCAGGAGAGGGCATGAGGGATCCCGCCGCCACCGGCACCACGCGGGCTTTGCCCGGCGGCGGGGAGGGGGAGAGGGAGGGGGCCTGGAGACCGGCGGCTAGGTTAGGGCACCCGAGCCGCCCGCGGGGGGGGAGGGGGGCGACGCGGGGCAGAGTTTGTGTCTTGAGACGGCGAGGAGTGAGTGAGGAAACTCTTTTGCTGTATTTTCTCGCCTTGTTTTTTGACCCGTCAATCAAGCAGCCGATAGCTTTAAGGACACCTCCACCGCTGGCCGCAAATTCAAATAGCCGAATACAGACGTTCAAATAGTCGTACACACAAAGTACAAATGTTTAAATAGCCGCACGTAGCTAGTTTAATTTTTTTTTTAAATTCAAATATTACAATCCAGAGTTTTCCTCACTGATACTTAATCAGATCTTCTTTCAGCTACTCATGAATTGCTTGATGCCGAATTTGTTGATGCATATGAATAAACTCTTTAAATGTGGCTGGATTCTACTATAAAAGTTTGATAGGATCACCCATATTTTCAAATTCTAGAGATGCGGCAACATCCTCACCCTCATCCTCGACGATCATGTTGTGCATGATCACACAACGTGTCATCACCTCACACAAGGTCATCGGATCTCATTGTTTAGCAGGTCCATGAACAACTGCAAAATGGGCCTGCAGAACTCCAAATGCCCTCTCGACATCTTTTCTAGCCGCTTCTTGTCTTTGGGCAAAGTGAGACTTTTCTGACCAACTGGGTTAAAGATGGTGTTGACAAAGGTAGCCCACGGAGAATAGATACTGTCAACTAGATAATAGTCCATGTTGTACTCATGCCCATTGACAGTATAGTGGCAAGGAGGAGCTTTTCCTTTAGTCAGCCTCGCAAACAATAGTGATCGCTGCAACACATTGATGTCATTGTGAGACCAGGGCATGCCAAAGAAAGCATGCCAAATCCAAAAACCATGTGAAGCAACAGCTTCAAGAATGATAGTGGGATTCTTAACATGACCCTGATATTGCCCTTGTAAAGCCTTCGCGCAATTCTTGCATTTCCAATGCATGCGGTCAAGAGATCCAAGCAAACATGGCCACCCTCTTGCTTCTGAGATTGCCAAGAGCCTCTTGATCTCTGCCACAATTGGTTCTCTCACGTACCGAGGTCCAAACACCTTGACCACTACAGTTGCAAACCTGGCCACCTTCTTGCTTCTGAGATTTCCAAGAGCCTCTCGGTGTCTGCCACGGTTGGTTCTCTTAGGTGCTGAGGTCCAAAACACCTCGACCACGGCGATTGCAAACCTAACCATGGCATCTCCGCATGTGCTCTCAGACATTCGTATGTACTCGTCCCATGAATCAGCGAACGTGCCATATGCAAGCATCCGAAGTGTAGTCGTGCACTTCCGGTAACCATAGAACCCAATCGTTCCCAGGGAATCCTTCTTCAAGATGAAGTAGTCATCATAGGACCGGACGCCATGGTACAAACGATCGAAGACGGTCTTGCGCATCAAAAAACGCCGGTGAAAATGGTTAGCGAAGAGTGCATCGAGGGTAAAGTAGTCATCCATCAGTGTCAAATGGCCGCGCGCCCTGTTGCGGTTAAGCACTCGATGACCCTTGATCGATCCCTTTAAATTAAAAACATGCTTCCCTGCATGCTCCGTGTCTTCAAGGACCGAATGCATCATCACCATCTCATCCATGTAGTCCTCGTCGGATGAGTCGTCAGACTACTCAACATAGTGCTCGTATATGTACTCCAAATCGGAATCCATTGGTCGAAAGAAGAAGAGACAACTTTTTTAGTTCCGGCAATACGTCGAACAGTTGTCGGGCATGGTGACTATAACAGTAGCGGATGGTACCTGGCGGGGTGGTCAGAGGAGAGGGGTTGAATGGCGACGAAGGAGAAGTGGGGTGAAGTCCGGCTGGAGCGCTGGAGGTGACGGAGCGTAGAGTTCTGGTAGGGGTGTGGCACAACGGCCAGGGTGGTGGAGCGGTGATGAGGGCAAGAGAGAAAGAAGTAAGGAGAGAAAATGGGGAGGATGGAGGCGCGGGGTACGGGAAGGGTTTTGGGTGGGCCAGGCGTGTAAGCCCCCCCTGTTTGTCTCGGGTTTGCCGGAAAAAGTACGTCCCGGGCTGGACAAAAAGCTCGACGCTCGCGAGCATAATGAGCGCTCGATAGTTCGCCTCGTGCTCATTAGTTACTGAACCAAGCTGAACAGTGTTTTTTGCTCATTAAGCTTAATGAGTTTAACGAGCGAGCAGACGAGTTTCATGAGATAACTCGTTTAGCTGACGAGGGGGAAGGCCGGTGACTTTCCTACGAGAGGGGGCGGCTATAGCGGCCGGTGTGGGGAGGGCGGTCGTCGGCCAAAAGCGGCTGGCCAAAGCTCGCGGGCGGCGACAGAGGGGACGGGGAGAGGGTGGAGGAGCAGCGAAGGGGGGCCAGAGGGGGGAGGTGCATTACTTGCGGTGGCGGCGGCGATGGCGCGCGGTGGCTAGGGGAGAAACCCTAACCGCAGCGGCGTCGGGCGGAGGGGGACAATCGAAAGTGATGAGGGTGCGGGGGGGGGGGTTCTTTGCTGTAGTAGTAGCGATGTGCAATGGTCGGTGCTACTGCTAAGCCCACTAGCTGTAGCGCCGGTGGTTAGCCCACGCTACAACTAAGTGGGCTACCGTTTTTGGCCCTGCGGCTCACATAACAGCAGCGTGGCCCATGCTAACCAACGCTACTCCTAAGCCATACCAGTAGGGCGCTTTGTGTCGGTGTCAAAACCGGCCGATCTCGGGTAGGGGGTCCCGAACTGTGCGTCTGAGGATCGAAGGTAACAGGAGGCGGGGGACATGATGTTTACCCAGGTTCGGGCCCTCTTAATGGAGGTAATACCCTACTTCCTCCTTGATTGACTTTGATGAGTATAGGGGTTACAAGAGTTGATCTACCTCGAGATCGTAATGGCTAAACTCTAGATGTCTAGCCTATATGATTGTGATTGCCCCTACGGACTAAACCCTCCGGTTTATATAGACACCGGAGGGGCCTAGGGTTGTACAGAGTCGGTTTACAGAGAAAGGTATCTTCATATCCGAACACCAAGCTTGCCTTACACGCCAAGGAGAGTCCCATCCAGACACGGGGGAAAGCCTTCTATCTTGTATCTTCACGGCCCACCAGTCCGGCCCACGTCACATAGCCCGGACGCCCGGGGACCCCCGATACGTCTCCAACGTATCTATAATTTTTGATGGTTCCATGCTGTTTTATTATCAATCTAGGATGTTTTATAATCATTTTATATCATTTTTTGGTACTAACCTATTGACATAGTGCCAAGTGCCAGTTGCTGTTTTTTCCATGTTTTTTACATCGCAGGAAATCATTTTCAAACGGAGTCCAAATGCCACGAAACTCCATGATGATTTTTTATGGGCCAGAAGAAAGTTAATGGGCCCTGGTTGCACCTGGGGGGGGGCGAGTGGGGCATAACCCACCAGGGCGCGCTAGGAGGTCCAGGCGTGCCCTGGTGGGTTGTGCCCACCTCGGGTGCCCCCCGGACCGCCTCTTTGCTCTATAAATACCCCCAAAATACCAGAACCCTAAGGGAGTCGACGAAATATTCATCCAGCCGCCGCAGAGTCCAGAACCACCAGATCCAATCTAGACACCATCACGGAGGGGTTCACCACTTCCATTGGTGCCTCTCCGATGATGCGCGAGTAGTTCTTTGTAGACCTTCGGGTCCGTAGTTAGTAGCTAGATGGCTTTCTCTCTCTCGCTGAATTCTCAATACAATGGTCTCTTGGAGATCCATATGATGTAACTCTTTCGCGGTGTGTTTGTTGGGATCTGATGAACTTCGAGTTTATGATCAGTTATATCTTTTTATATCCATGAAAGTTATTTGAGTTTCTTTGATCTCTTATATGCATGATCTCTTATAGGCCCGTATTTCTTCTCCGATATTTGGGTTTTGTCGTGGAATTGTCACGGTAGATGTCCTTAGCGCGAGGACTTAGTCGTGAGGCCAGCGCATCTCTGTAGTAGCTTGAGAGGGGTTGATTGGGATGAGAGATGCAGGGCGGATCAACGCACAAGACAAGGGTTTAGACAGCTTCGGGCCCCGGGAAACATCATCCGGTAACAACCCTACATGCTGTTTGAGGCTAGGTCTCATTATGATCACGGGAGAGTCGCCGGCTCCGGCTCTCGGTGTTTAGCCCTAGAGATTATTTGTTGTTCCTTGTCCCTCTTTGGGGTGCCCTGCCCCTCCTTATATAAGTTAGAGGGGCGGGTTACATGTGGAGTCCTAGTAGGACTAGGACTAGTCTATCTTTTCTTATAAGTTAATTACAAGTCCGGGTCTTGCTCCCTCGTAAAGGAAACATTCGTCATCCCTTTCTTCTTAAGCCGGCCCATCATAACATGAGCCGGCCTTCTGGGCCTTGGGCCTAGTCTTCTATCTGACCCGCCGTCGGGGTCATCCGTGAGTTGTCAGGCTCGTGAGTCGTCTGACAGTGAGCCGCCAGACCCGTGAGTCGCCAGTCCTCCGGCGGGTCACGGTGAAGCGCCAAGTCCGGCCGGGTCATACTTCCGGCCGGGTCATACCGCGGGGTATATCCCCGACATTAGCCCCCAAGTTTAATTTGGATTTATCCATGTTAAACTGATCTGCAACATAAACACAAGAACAAATTGACAGGTTGTACTCCGGGTTAAATATTCTTGTAAGCCGGCACTTGATCATCCTTAAGTCCTGGTGATCTCCTCCTTGATACATGCCCATGAACTTATAGCAAATCTCCTTTAGTAGATATGTTCCAACTTTTGTGAATGCAAAAAATCCATATACTTCTTTTGAGAAATCCGGGTCAATAGGCCAGCTTCAGAGTCAATTTGCTGGCATTGGTCTCTTGTAGAGAAATATTGTAAGAAATAATCCACTTGAATCGGCTTCCAAAGCGCTGGCTTAAAACATATTGGTCTTGAAATACTCATCTGCCTTTCAGCCGGGTTGAAGAAGTAAGACTTGCCGGTTTATCAAAATTGCCGGCTTATAAATATTGATAGCACCGGGTCATAACTATTGCCGACGTCGGGTCATAATTATTGGTGACGCCGGATCATGATTGTTGCAAACACCGGGTCAATTTGATCCTCCTGACTTGCTCAAAACTGATAATTTGAAGATTTTTCTCCCTTATATCCATATTACCTGTAGCCCCCAAGTCTTGAGCAGAACAAAGTGATGGTTTAAGACTTGCTCCAATAAATGTTGCAACCTTGAAGAAATCCGGTTTATTCATCTCAATCATATAAACTGAATATTCCACACATGTAGCCCCCAAGTGCCGGGTTGTCATGCTTGCAGCAACCAAGGACTTGTAATTGCTTTATGCTTATGAAAACTTCAACCAGTGTAGCCCCCAAGGGCCGGGTCATTATGCAATAATGAACAGGGATTTTTGAAAATACGATCATGTAGACTTTAACAGCAACGTGTAGCCCCCGAGGGCCGGCTCATTTAAAATGTGATGAGTCGGGTCTTCAATAAGTTGAGCAAAAAATGACTTTGCATTAGCCCCCAAGTGCCATGGTGCATGCTGGTAGTGACATGGGACTTGTATATTCGATGTAATCTCGATTTGAACAATGTAGCCCCCAAGTGCCGGGTCGTAAGCCTGCAGCGACTCGGGACTATTTCCTCCATTGTGAAATAAATCATGCCCATTGATAAAAATAATAGCCGTTGTGCTGAAGCGACTTTGAAAACCTCAATCATAACACTGGTTATTGATAATCACAATAGAAATCCAGCCATGTTGGCTATTCAAGATTTGAATAATATAATCCGGTATGAAAACCTCAATCATTCAATATCATCATGAAAATTCAGCCAGCTTTGGCTATTAAAGACTTGAATACCTCATTGGTTGACAAGTAAACCTGGAGTTTAAATACCTGGCGGCTCTTGGCCAATGACGACTTAATGCGCCTTCATTGTAAGTCGGAATTTTTGTAACCCGGTGGCCTATAGCCCTTGAGAAAACCAATAATTGATAACCCTTTTGAGACACCAATTTCAGTGATGAGCTTGGACTGAAGCATTTATATAAGTCATAATTCTGCAAATCCTGCACAGAGTTTAAACAACATATGCCCTGGCGACTTAACGTGAAAAGCCAGGGCAGGTAACCACCCAAATGTAGTCTTACCCTGCACACAAGTAGATCACAAGAACCCTTGGCGGTTTATCGCAGGGCTGGTCATAATATCTTACATATGACCACTGACGTGTAAAAAAGGAGTTACAGATAAGCTTGTTATGAATCATAACTTTGAAACATAACTATAATATCATACTTGTGATATTGAATTTGCATTGTCGGTTCATATGACCTGTGATATTGAATTGTACTGTCGGCTTATGATACCTGTGCAGTAAGTGTGATAACCCAATCCTTAAAAGCCAATGCTTCCACATAGATGATGATTGTCATAAGCCGGCGACTTATCATCGAAAATCAAGCCGGGTTTAAATAGAAACCACTTATATACACTTTAGATGTGTTCAAAAGAGCTTCAAATAAAATCCCAAAAATTATTTGCAAAAAGAGACTTCAAAAATTTGGAGGCTTCTGATTCGAATACGATCAGAAAACCGTCCCAAAGGGGTTAAGCTAAGATTCGAATACGATCATATAGCCCCCAGTGGCTTTTGGCGTTGCCGATCAAGAGGGTACCGACAGCTATGTTCTCTTTGGTTCGAATACGACCTATGTTTGAACAGGAAGCCCCCAAATGACCTTGAGAGTTGTTTAACGACGCTGATTCGAATACGATCCACGTCGGTTCCCAAAGGGGGTTGAGCTATGGTTCAAATATGACCAAGAAACTCCCCAATGAGCTCGGCAGTGTGCCGATCAAAAGGGTATCGACAGCTATGTTCTCTTTGGTTCGAATACGACCTATGTTTGAACAGGAAGCCCCCTAATGATCATGAGAATATTTAACGACTCTGATTCGAATACGATCAGGGTCACACCAAAAAGGGTTAAGCTAAATTCAAATACTATCAGCTCCCAATGGTCATTAAAGTAGGGTACCTATATTTGAGTTGTGCTTTGTAACAGACTCTCTTTGCTCCCTTTAATTTTTCCTGATAACTCGAACTTTGCGAGAGATAACCTCTTTTTGAACCGGAAATTTGTAAACCGGATATTAAGAGCTTCAAAGCTTTATAAGATACAAATTTACCTTGAGCCGGACGTTTGAACCGGATTTGAGAGCTTCAAAACTTTGCGGGAGAAAGATATCCCTTGAACCGGATTTTAAACCGGAATCTTTATTTGAACCGGCAATTTTCTGACGGCTTTTAAAGTTTCATCAATATGGTAGCAGCCTCCGGAACCGGGTTATCATTCCCTCCAACGACCCGGGGTTCCCGAGTCATGTCACTGT
This sequence comes from Triticum aestivum, assembly GCF_018294505.1. Classification (NCBI taxonomy): domain Eukaryota; kingdom Viridiplantae; phylum Streptophyta; class Magnoliopsida; order Poales; family Poaceae; genus Triticum; species Triticum aestivum. The sequence goes on from NC_057811.1 coordinate 62,215,693, forward strand.
CATTCCCTCCAACGACCCGGGGTTCCCGAGTCATGTCACTGTAGCCCCCGAGTCTCAAGATGACTCGAGGAGTTGGCTTGAGATTCTCCATATTTAACCGTGATATAAACTGGCGTAACTTGTATATCATTGGTGTTGATAACACGATGTGTATCCACAGAAGGTTGAGGTGACTGCGGCGGGTTATAAATGATCCCGTATGAGCCGTGTCAGCAACTCGGCCAATGGTTCCTTCCAACTGGTTGTTTGAAGTTTAACCAAACTGTAGTGATGGCGACTTGTGCGCATGTCCATTGAGCCATCCAGGTGCAGATGGCGGGTTGATAGTATATGATAATTTGCCTCCATTTTGTTGAAAGAAAACCGGGCTACCCAAGCCGTGACTTGCTCATACTCAATAAACAGCTCATGCAGACGGGTGCGGCCCGGTGTGTTGATGTAGACCAGGCCACGAGAGACGGATGGAAAAGACAACCGCCGCGTCAGAGGCAGCTCAAACAGATGATCCGGCCGTGCCGTTGTAAGCCGGCGCGGACGGGAGTGTCGGCCGCGGGGGCGGACGGGTGACTTATCTGTGGTGTTGTAAACCGGCGCAGACGGGTGAGCTGGCCGCGGTGCTGGTGTTGTAGACTGAGCCACAGAGGCGGCGGTTTGCACACACATTTGTTGAACAATGCGGTATGGTTGGATGCTGGCGCTTGATAATATTGGCGCGAGCTTTATATCAGTGACATAACAATCATTCTTGCAGTGAATAATTGTCCTGCATAAACAATATTGCAGACCAAGACAAAGATAAACTGTTCTTTTACAAAAACAATACGTGCTAATAAAACAAACTTGGATAGATATCACCTGGTTTGTCCGCACAACGGATGATCTGGATATAGCGTCCGTGAATAGTCTCCAGTAGTTTCAACGGTGATTTATCCACTCTCTCTTTTTATTGTAATGAGGTGTTCGTGGCAGCGGCCGCTGGGCGTTGGCACTCAAACAGGGGCGATTGAAAACATAATCAAGACTGCGGCAACTTGCGGCGCGGCCAGTGATAGCGACTCGCTGCAGAGGTCAGGTGTTTCATGGAGTATCAACAGAGGGACAGCTTGAAGACGACTCGCGGGCGACTCAACAGGCGGCTCAACAAGGGTGAGACGGCAGTTAATGCGCGAGGCCCCGGGTAGCTCGATAGGGCGGCTCTCCAGCGGCGGTTCTCCGCGAGTCGACCATGGACAGCGACTTAGGCGGCCGTAGGGGCTGTGGCAACAGAGCGAGTGAGGCCGGCGCGCAACAACCTTTAGCAGGAGCAAAACTGACAAGGTGCGGCGCGGCCCGAGGCGGAAACGAGTCGACCCGAAGGCAAACGGCGGCTCAACGCGGGATGGCAGCTCGCAGGAGAAGGAGTCTGCAGCTTGCAGCAAGTTGGGAGTCCATGCATATATAGCGGTCGTACTCCCTCCATGTATGTATAGTAGTTATACTTCTTTGGAATTTTGCTGGTAAAGAGGGCCCTTCACGTGGAGGAAAAATAGTGGCAGCAACTATAATCAATTTTCCCAGGCATGTTCCACCAGGTCAAAAAACTGCAGCCAAGGAAAAAAGAAACGGCCTCGGCGACTTGATTCTTGTGCTGGTCGGACTCAGAGGCCGGCTCTCAGCGCGAAACAGCGGTCGGCGATTCGAGGCACGGCCGGGTCGATTTGGCGCGGCTCATCGCAAGACTCTATAGCAGAGCAATGACCCACAAGCAGGGCGAGACCACGGCGGCAGAGAACGGTGGCTCAAATCCGCGCGCGCAATCCACCAGAACGGCGGCTCAAGGCAGAGGCAGCCGGTGATGTGGAGACGAGGCGGTAGTATGGAGCAGAAGTTGATTGAAACTAGTCACGACTGCCGCGGAAGCAGAGGAAAACTGGGGCAGCGGCTCGAGGCCGGCCATGGCGGAGTCCGAGTCCGACCCCTGTTCAAATCCTCATCCTGGTCGATGTCAGTTTGGCTAACCATGTCCGTGTCTTCCATGTCGTAATCTCCCCTACTGAACCAAGCCATTGGGAGACCCACGTGACAAACTTGTGAAGAACTTGACTGATTTTTGCATACCTCTCGTCTTGTTCCTTCCATGCAAAAGGTAGTAGTACTATTCCTTGATTCTCGTGCAAACATTGCTCTGCTGTTTTGGCCTATACCTGGGACGCAGAGTAGTAGACTAGCAGTAGTATATTTGATTTCAATAAGGAAGCTGATTGCCCCTGGCCTGGAAGTAGGAGAAGCAGTGATTTATAGAATCGCCTGGTGATTTGAAAATTGTACGAGCAGATCTTGTGTTCTGTTCAGGAAACGCGCGCTGCGTAAGTTTTTATTAGATCTGACCCAGCAGCTTGCACGAGTATGTCTAAGAGAAAGAAAAATCCAATGCGCCGATCCGATTGCCCTGTGACACCGCAGATGGAATTCTTGTCGGTCTTGTCGACGTACATATGCAAAAGTGTCGTACAGCGGCTTGCAGCAGAATTGATCTTTTATCGGAAAAAATCGCGGCGGCGGTAACATACGGAGAAAACAACAATTTCTTGTAGAAAGTTGAATTTGCCGGCTCTGTCCAAGGTTGTCCCAAGCTGAGTTTACTCTGCCAAATATTTCCATGCCAGCTCATCTTCGATCGGAAAATCGCGGTGGCGGCTGCCCAACTCGCAACCCTAAAAACCTTTCAATCTTGATCTTCGTACATGCCGTTCCGACTGTTCGTCAACAACGTGGATCCTTCCATGCCAGCGGCCGAAAATTTCGCAGAGACCCCATGGAATCTGTCTGCTTGATGTGGAGCTTTCAGTTCCAGTTCTTCATGATCCGGACGATCGCGAACTTCTCGAACCCTAGGAGAGATCCCTTCAAGAACTCATCACCACCGTGCGCAGCCCCACGGTGGGCGCCAACTATCCTGGAATTGTCACGGCAGATGTCCTTAGCGCGAAGACTTAGTCGTGAGGCCAGCGCATCTCTGTAGTAGCTTGAGAGGGGTTGATTGGGATGAGAGACTCAGGGCGGATCAACGCACAAGACAAGGGTTTAGACAGCTTCGGGCCCCGGGAAACATCATCCGGTAACAACCCTACATGCTGTTTGAGGCTAGGTCTCATTATGATCACGGGAGAGTCGCCGGCTCCGGCTCTCGGTGTTTAGCCCTAGAGATTATTTCTTGTTCCTTGTCCCTCTTTGGGGTGCCCTGCCCCTCCTTATATAAGTTAGAGGGGCGGGTTACATGTGGAGTCCTAGTAGGACTAGGACTAGTCTATCTTTTCTTACAAGTTAATTACAAGTCCGGGTCTTGCTCCCCCGTAAAGGAAACATTCGTCATCCCTTTCTTCTTAAGCCGGCCCATCATAACATGAGCCGGCCTTCTGGGCCTTGGGCCTAGTCTTCTATCAGACCCGCCGTCGGGGTCATCCGTGAGTCGTCAGGCTCGTGAGTCGTCAGGCTCGTGAGTCGTCTGACAGTGAGCCGCCAGACCCATGAGTCGCCAGTCCTCCGGCGGGTCACGGTGAAGCGCCAAGTCCGGCCGGGTCATACTTCCGGCCGGGTCATACCGCGGGGTATATCCCCGACAGGTTTTGTTTGGCCAACTTGATCTATTGATCTTGCAATGGGAAGAGGTGCCCGGTAGTGGGTTCGATCTTACGGTGCTTGATCCCAGTGACAGAAGGGGAACCGACACGTATGTATCGTTGCTACTAAGGATAAAAAGACGAGATCTATATCTACCGCCATATAGATAAACAGATCTTTTCTACATCATGTCATCATTCTTATTGCATTACTCCGTTTTACATGAACTTAATACACTAGATGCATGCTGGATAGCGGTCGATGTGTGGAGTAATAGTAGTAGATGCAGGCAGGAGTCGGTCTACTAATCTTGGACGTGATGCCTATGTAATGATCATTGCCTGGATATCGTCATGATTATTTGAAGTTCTATCAATTGCCCAACAGTAATTTGTTTACCCACCATTTGCTATTTTTCTCGAGAGAAGCCACTAGTGAAACCTATGGCCCCCGGGTCTTCTTCCTCATATATTTGCCTTGCGATCTACTTTTCCTTTGAATTTTTATTCAGATATATTAAACCAAAAATACAAAAATATATTGCTGCACTTTATTCTATTTACAATCTATTATATCAATCTACCACAATTCATCTCACGTCCGTTTACCAATTTCTGGCGCCGTTACCCGAAAGGGATTGACAACCCCTTTAACACGTCGGGTTGCGAGGTGTTGTTGTTTGTGTGCAGGTGCTGTTTACGTTGTGTTGCTTGGTTCTCCTACTGGTTCGATACCTTGGTTTCATAACTGAGGGAAATACTCTACCGTCGCTGTGCTACATCATCCCTCCCTCTCCGGGGAAATACCGACGTAGTTCTAGCTACCATCAACCCCCTTATCCAGGACTCCCTCAGTAGCCCCTAAACCAGGCTTCAATGACGATGTGTCCATCGCGCAGATTGTCTTCGGCATTGCAAGGCGGGTTCCTCCTCCGAACACTTCAAAGTAGTTGATCAAAAGAACTATATCTGGCTCTGTATAATAGTTACAACCCTGAACCACAAGGGCAAAATACTTAAACAAAAGATAGGTTATGTCTTTTGACAGCTTTTCCGGCGAGGCGTCGTGTTCCGGCCTTATTATTATTTCGAACCGTTTTTCAGCCTCCCGCTCCGCGTTTTGAGGCGCGGTCTTCATGGACACGTCTTGTCAAAGCAGAGATTGTGTCCCCTTATTGCGGGATTCTCATCAATATGGGTTTGGGTAATCCAACCGTGCCGTTTGCACGACCCCTTGGGAATATGCGAGTTTTAAGGCTCGTGGGGGGACGCTCGATAGTCACTGCCTTTATAAGGATAAAAAGACGAGATCTATATCTACCGCCATATAGATAAACGGCTCTTGTCTACATCATGTCATCGTTCTTATTGCATTACTCCATTTTCCATGAAATTAATACACTAGATGCATGCTGGATAGCGGTCAATGTGTGGAGTAATAGTAGTAGATGCAGGCAGGAGTCGGTCTACTAATCTTGGACGTGATGCCTATGTAATGATCATTGCCTGGATATCGTCATGATTATTTGAAGTTCTATCAATTGCCCAACAGTAATTTGTTTACCCACTGTTTGCTATTTTTCTCGAGAGAAGCCACTAGTGAAAGCTACGGCCCCCGGTTCTTCTTCCTCATATATTTGCCTTGCGATCTACTTTTCCTTTGCATTTTTATTCAGATCTATTAAACCAAAAATACAAAAATATTTTGCTGCACTTTATTCTATTTACGATCTATTATATCAATCTACTACAATTCATCTCATGTCCATTTGCCAATTTCTGGCGCCGTTACCCGAAAGGGATTGACAACCCCTTTAACACGTTGGGTTGCGAGGTGTTGTTGTTTCTATGCAGGTGCTGTTTACGTTGTGTTGCTTGGTTCTCCTACTGGTTCGATACCTTGGTTTCATAACTGAGGGAAATACTCTACCATCGCTGTGCTACATCTTCCCTCCTTCTCCGGGGAAATACCGACGTAGTTCCATCTACCATCAAGGAGAATTTCTAGCGCCGTTGCCGGGGAGGATCTTCAACATAACCAGGTTCCTAATCACAAATCTCATCTCCTCGCAATTTACATTATTTGCCATTTGCCTCTCGTTTTCCTCTCCCACACTTCACAAAAATTTGCCGTTTTATTCGCCTCTCTTTTTCCGTTCGCCGTTTTATTGTCAGATATATTCTCTGCTTGCAATCATGAGTGATTTTGGTATGGCACCAACAGATGATGGCCTGACTCCTAAGATTGTACGTAAGGGGAATCTGGATGCTAAAACTTTTATCTTGGGGCAAGGGAACGTTATGGGAAAAGAACGTATCCAAGAATTTTTCAATTGTGTTGGAAATCTGAGTCTTGATGATGCTCCTATAGTTAAAACTACTAGATCTTATGCGGATGCTATTTCAGCACTAGTTCTGAAACTTGAAAGTAAATTTATCCGCACTCACCCTACTTGCAAAGATTGTTTTTTGAGCTTCCCAAAATAAAGAATCCTAGAGCCAAAAAGTTGGCCACTCTCGTTCTTATGAACGAGTTTGACTACATAATTCGGGAAGCTAGGGAAATCTTTGATTTTTATGGTATGAATCGTGAAAAGCCCGTGATAGATGAAATTCTTTACAATAGTGACTATGCACTAAGGCATTTTCTTGGGGATAATAAGATCTTTGATGAGAATCTTAAAAAGGAGGTTCCCGTTATAGAAATAATCCAACAAGTTTTTAATAATGTTAATCAACACTATTCTTGGATTGTTGCGGGAAATCAAAGGGGTTATGATGAAAACCAACTAAGGAATGCTAAAGTTTCTATGGATAATATGTTTTATGTTGTGTTTACAAAACCTCCTGATAAAAATATCCCCAAGAAAATTAAGAAGAACAAGCATGACAAAACTTAGATCCTTGCCTTACGCCTAGCTAAGGGCGTAAAACTATAGCGCTTGTTGGGAGGCAACCCAATGAATACAATTTATTTTTGCTTTTTGCTTTCTGTTCTTGAGTGTTTAAACAATTATGCTACTGGTATGATTGTGCTTTTTAGGTTTTAATTAGTGTTTGTGGCAAGTAAAGCCTATAGGATCTTCTTGGTTGATAGTTGTTTAATCTTGCTGAAAAAGACAGAAACTTTGTGCTCACGAAAATAATTTTCATAAATCACAGAAAAGAGCTTTTGCTCTGATTCTTTTTGAAGAAGATTAATATACAAATTACCTGGTCGTCCTATTTGGTAGAATTTTTGGAGTCCTAGAAGTTTTCGCCAAAGTCAGATTACTACAGACTGTTCTGTTTTGACATATTCTGTTTCCTTTGTGTTGTGTGCTTATTTTGATGGCTATATGGTTTTCTTTGATGAGTTTTTGCCATAGAAAAGTTGGAATACAATAGATATAATAAAAAAAATATGAATTGGTTTGATACAACACTTATAGTAGTGGTTTTCTTTCTTATACTAACGGATCTCATGAAAGTTTTGTTGAGTTTTGTGTGATTGAAGTTTTCAAGTTTTGGGTTATCTTACGATGGATGAAGGAAGGATGTAAGAGCCTAAGCTTGGGAGATGCCACGGCATCCCAAGCTATTATCCAAAAATGAGCAACCTATTAAGCTTTGGGATGCCCCCGAGTGGCATCCCCGCTTTCTTCCAACAACTATCGGTATTTTACTCGAGACTATATTTGTATTCGTCACATGATATGTGTTTTGCTTGGAGCGTCTTATATGATATGTGTCTTTGCTTGCTTTATTTTGTGTTTTAAGTCATCAATCCTTGCTGGACACACTTATTTGAGAGAGCCAAAATTATATCATGACTTGCTAGAATTGCTCTCTATGCTTCACTTAAATCTTTTATGAGCTAGGACTTGCTCTAGTGCTTCACTTATATCTTTTGAGCACGGTGTGCTTGTTATTTTTGAAGAAATGCTCTCTTGCTTCACTTAGATTTATTTGAGAGTTAGTAATTTTTTTAATAAATTCTCTCTTGCTTCACTTAAATTATTTTGAGAGAAAGAAAATTTGTTATGCTCATGATCTTCACTTATATTTGTTTGAGCTTATGAAAAGCAACACATAAAAATTAGTCCCAAAGTGATAGATATCCGAGAAGGATAAAATAAGTAAAATAATGTCATGAAGATCATTGGACAAAATAAACTTGATTCTTAGTAATAGTTTTGAGATATGATGATGTGATATGTGAGTTATGTTGATGAGTAATTGTGCTCTAGTCAGAATATTGGTGTTAAGGTTTGTGATTCCCTATGCATGCACGAAAGTCAATAATCATGCAATGAAAATTATATCCTACTTGTGGTGCATTATTCGGTGTTACTTATGCTTAATGCTTGCTTTACAAAATTATTCGTTTCTTGGTTGGTCGCTTCTCAATCTTTTTGCTATCCTTCATTTTGCACCAAGTATGATCTCTACTTGTGCATCCAAAATCCTTTAAACCAGTTTTGCCACATGAGTCCACTATATCTACCTATATGCGGTATTCTTTTGCCGTTCTAAGCAAATTTGCATGTGCCATCTCTAATTTTCAAAATAAACTTCTCTTTTGTGTGTTTGTTTCGCTCGCGGAACGGTAACGGGTGGCTAATATTTTCCATGCTGGATGTGTTATTCTCACGATGAGTGTTTATTCACTTGTCATTGCACGAGAGTAAGGCAAAGGTTTTAGGGATTCCCAGTCCCGAAATGCAAAAAATGAATTTACTTTATGTTGTCAAATAATAAATTCCTTGGAAAGTGTTGGTGTGGAAGGCACCCGTGGATACGGCTAGCCATGGAAAGTGAAAGTATGGTGGAAAAAGGAATAAACTTTATTTTCTATTTGGGAACCTCCTATGGCATATCTAGCATGGAAACTGTTCGTAGCTCTACGTCGTTTTCGTTGGTGGGATGGATACACCTCCCAAAATGTTTTTATCTCAAATTTTTCGCTTTGAGCTTTGGCACCTCTACAAATCCCTACTTCCCTCTGCGAAGGGCCTTTCTTTTACTTTATGCAATTTTTATTTTGAGTCTCCATCTTCTCTTATAAAAGCACCAACTAAGAGGCAATATGATCGTACTGAAGTATTGGGTGTAGCTAATATTCGAGTGTGTTTCATGAGTGGATCAATGTTTGAGCATGACGGGCTAGGGATAACTTGTTTTAGCATTGATATTTTGGAAGACATGGTTGCTTGTTGATATGCTTGAGTATCTAAATTATTATATCAAAACTAGACTATTGCTTTGAATCACATAAAAAGTCCAACTGTCCATGCTATAAAGAAAAGAATATGATATGACTTGATGAACATCACTCCACATAAAAAATTCTGTTTTTATCACTTACCTACTCGAGGACGAGTAGGAGTTAAGCTTGGGGATGCTGATACGTCTCCAACGTATCTATAATTTTTTATTGTTCCATGCTGTTTTATTATCAATCTTGGATGTTTTATAATCATTTTATAGTCATTTTATATCATTTTTTGGTACTAACCTATTGACATAGTGCCAAGTGCCAGTTGCTGTTTTTTCCATGTTTTTACATCGCAGGAAATCAATATCAAACGGAGTCCAAATCCCACGAAACTCCATGATGATTTTTTATGGGCCAGAAGAAAGGCAATGGGCCCTGGTTGCACCTGGGGGGTTCCCCGAGGGGGGCACAACCCACCAGGGCGCACCAAGAGGCCCACGCGCGCCCTGGTGGGTTGTGCCCACCTCGGGTGCCCCCCGGACTGCCTCTTTGCTCTATAAATACCCAAAAATACTAGAACCCTAAGGGTGTCGATGAAATATTCATCCTGCCGTTGCAGAGTCTAGAACCACCAGATCCAATCTAGACACCATCACGGAGGGGTTCATCACTTCCATTGGTGCCTCTCCGATGATGTGTGAGTAGTTCTTTGTAGACCTTCGGGTCCGTAGTTAGTAGCTAGATGGCTTTCTCTCTCTCGCTGAATTCTCAATACAATGGTCTCTTGGAGATCCATATGATGTAACTCTTTCGCGGTGTGTTTGTTGGGATCTGATGAACTTCGAGTTTATGATCAGTTATATCTTTTTATATCCATGAAAGTTATTTGAGTTTCTTTGATCTCTTATATGCATGATCTCTTATAGGCCCGTATTTCTTCTCCGATATTTGGGTTTTGTTTGGCCAACTTGATCTATTTATCTTGCAATGGGAAGAGGTGCCCGGTAGTGGGTTCGATCTTACGGTGCTTGATCCCAGTGACAGAAGGGGAACCAACACGTATGTATCGTTGCTACTAAGGATAAAAAGACGAGATCTATATCTACCGCCATATAGATAAACGGATCTTTTCTACATCATGTCATCATTCTTATTGCATTACTCCGTTTTTACATGAACTTAATACACTAGATGCATGCTGGATAGCGGTCGATGTGTGGAGTAATAGTAGTAGATGCAGGCATGAGTCGGTCTACTAATCTTGGACGTGATGCCTATGTAATGATCATTGCCTGGATATCGTCATGATTATTTGAAGTTCTATCAATTGCCCAACAGTAATTTGTTTACCCACCATTTGCTATTTTTCTCGAGAGAAGCCACTAGTGAAACCTATGGCCCCCGGGTCTTCTTCCTCATATATTTGCCTTGCGATCTACTTTTCCTTTGAATTTTTATTCAGATATATTAAACCAAAAATACAAAAATATATTGCTGCACTTTATTCTATTTACAATCTATTATATCAATCTACCACAATTCATCTCACGTCCGTTTACCAATTTCTGGCGCCGTTACCCGAAAGGGATTGACAACCCCTTTAACACGTCGGGTTGCGAGGTGTTGTTGTTTGTGTGCAGGTGCTGTTTACGTTGTGTTGCTTGGTTCTCCTACTGGTTCGATACCTTGGTTTCATAACTGAGGGAAATACTCTACCGTCGCTGTGCTACATCATCCCTCCCTCTCCGGGGAAATACCGACGTAGTTCTAGCTACCATCAACCCCCTTATCCAGGACTCCCTCAGTAGCCCCTAAACCAGGCTTCAATGACGATGTGTCCATCGCGCAGATTGTCTTCGGCATTGCAAGGCGGGTTCCTCCTCCGAACACTTCAAAGTAGTTGATCAAAAGAACTATATCTGGCTCTGTATAATAGTTACAACCCTGAACCACAAGGGCAAAATACTTAAACAAAAGATAGGTTATGTCTTTTGACAGCTTTTCCGGCGAGGCGTCGTGTTCCGGCCTTATTATTATTTCGAACCGTTTTTCAGCCTCCCGCTCCGCTTTTCGAGGCGCGGTCTTCATTGACACGTCTTGTCAAAGCAGAGATCGTGTCCCCTTATTGCAGGATTCTCATCAATATGGGTTTGGGTAATCCAACCGTGCCGTTTGCACGACCCCTTGGGAATATGCGAGTTTTAAGGCTCGTGGGGGGACGCTCGATAGTCACTGCCTTTATAAGAAGACAAGGATCCATCTTTTTACCCCACGCCTTCTTCCTCCTTAGCCTATCCGCCCTTGAGCTCCAGCGCCCAAGTTTCAAACTTTCCTCTTGTCACCAACTACTCCAGCCATGTCCAGATCTGGAGCGCAGGGTGCTACCTCTTGAGCACTGCGTTGGTTTTCCCTTGAAGAGGAAAGGGTGATGCAGCAAAGTAGCGTAAGTATTTCCCTCAGTTTTTGAGAACCAAGGTATCAATCCAGTAGGAGGCTACGCGCGAGTCCCTCGCACCTACACAAAACAAATAAATCCTCGCAACCAACGCGATAAGGGGTTGTTAATCCCTACACGGTCACTTACGAGAGTGAGATCTGATAGACATGATAGGATAATATTTTTGGTATTTTTATGATAAAGATGCAAAGTAAAATAAAAGCAAAGTAAAAAGCAACGGAAATAACTAAGTGTTGGAAGATTAATATGATGAAGATAGACCCGGGGGCCATAGGTTTCACTAGTGGCTTCTCTCAAGAGCATAAGTATTTTACGGTGGGTGAACAAATTACTGTTGAGCAATTGACAGAATTGAGCATAGTTATGAGAATATCTAGGTATGATCATTTATATAGGCATCACGTCCGAGACAAGTAGACCGACTCCTGCTGCATCTACTACTATTACTCCACACATCGACCGCTATCCAGCATGCATCTAGATTATTAAGTTCATAAGAACAGAGTAACGCCTTAAGCAAGATGACATGATGTAGAGGGATAAATTCATGCAATATGATAAAAAACCCCATCTTGTTATCCTCGATGGCAACAATACAATACGTGCCTTGCTGCCCCTACTGTCACTGGGAAAGGACACCGCAAGATTGAACCCAAAGCTAAGCACTTCTCCCATTGCAAGAAAGATCAATCTAGTAGGCCAAACCAAACTGATAATTCGAAGAGACTTGCAAAGATAACCAATCATACATAAAAGAATTCAGAAGATTCAAATATTGTTCATAGATAAACTTGATCATAAACCCACAATTCATCGGTCTCAACAAACACACCGCAAAAGAAGATTACATCGAATAGATCTCCACGAGAGAGGGGGAGAACATTGTATTGAGATCCAAAAAGAGAGAAGAAGCCATCTAGCTACTAACTATGGACCCGAAGGTCTGAGGTAAACTACTCACACTTCATCGGAGAGGCTATGGTGTTGATGTAGAAGCCCTCCGTGATTGATGCCCCCTCCGGCGGAGCTCCGGAATAGGCCCAAAGATGGGATCTCGTGGGTACAGAAGGTTGCGGCGGTGGAATTAGGTTTTTGGCTCCGTATCTGATCGTTTGGGGGTACGTAGGTATATATAGGACGAAGGAGTACGTCGATGGAGCAACGTGGGGCCCACGAGGGTGGAGGGCGCGCCTGGGGGGGGGGGGATAGGCGCGGCCCCTACCTCGTGGCTTCCTTGAAGCTTCCTTGACTTAGGGTCCAAGTCTCCTGGATCATGTTCGTTCCAAAAATCACGTCCCCGAAGGTTTCATTCCGTTTGGACTCTTTTTGATATTCTTTTTCTACGAAACTCTGAAATAGGCAAAAAACAACAATTCTGGGCTGGGCCTCCGGTTAATAGGTTAGTCCCAAAAATAATATAAAAGTGAATAATAAAGCTCAATAATGTCCAAAACAGAAGATAATATAGCATGGAGCAATAAAAAATTATAGATACGTTGGAGACGTATCAAGCATCCCCAAGCTTAATTCCTGCTCGTCCTCGAGTAGGTAAATGATAAAAACAGAATTTTTGATGCGGAATGCTACTAGGCATAATTTCAATGTAATTCTTCTTAATTGTGGTATGAATATTCAGATCCAAAAGATTCAAGACAAAAGTTTAATATTGACATAAAAATAATAATACTTCAAGCATACTAACTAAGTAATTATGTCCTCTCAAAATAACATGGCGAAAGAAAGTTCATCCCTACAAAATCATATAGTTTAGTCATGCTCCATTTTCGTCACACAAGAATGCTCTCATCATGCACAACCCCGATGACAAGCCACGCAATTGTTTCATACTTTAGTAATCTCAAACTTTATAAACCTTCACGCAATACATGAGCGTGAGCCATGGATATAGCACTATGGGTGGAATAGAATAAAATGATGGGGGTTATGTGGAGAAGACAAAAAAGGAGAAAGTCTCACATCAACGAGGTTAATTAATGAGCTATGGAGATGCCCATCGATTGATGTTAATGCAAGGAGTAGGGATTGCCATGCAACGGATGCACTAGAGCTATAAATGTATGAAAGCTCAACAAAAGAAACTAAGTGGGTGTGCATCCAACTTGCTTGCTCACGAAGACCTAGGGCACTTGAGGAGGCCCATTGTTGGAATATACAAGCCAAGTTCTATAATGAAAAATTCCCACTAGTATATGAAAGTGACAAAACAAGAGACTCTCCATCATGAAGATTATGGTGCTACTTTGAAGCACAAGTGTGGAAAAAAGGATAGTAGCATTGTCCCTTTTTATTTCTCTTTTTTTGGGCCTTCCTTTTTTTGGGACAGTGCTCTATTAAATGATCATCATCACACTTCTATTTATTTACAACTCAATGATTACAACTCGATACTAGAACAAAGTATGACTCTATATGAATGCCTCCGGCGGTGTACCGGGATATGCAATGAACCAAGAGTGACATGTATGAAAGAATTATGAACGGTGGCTTTGCCACAAATACTATGTCAACTACATGATCATGCTAAGCAATATGACAATGATGAACGTGTCATAATAAACGGAACGGTGGAAAGTTGCATGGCAAAATAGATCGGAATGGCTTTGGAAATGCCATAATAGGTAGGTATGGTGGCTGTTTTGAGGAAGATATAAGGAGGTTTATGTGTGAAAGAGCGTATCATATCACGGGGTTTGGATGCACCAGCAAAGTTTGCACCAACTCTCAATGTGAGAAAGGGCAATGCAAGGTACCGAAGAGGCTAGCAATGATGGAAAGGTGAGAGTGCGTATAATCCATGGACTCAACATTAGTCATAAAGAACTCACATACTTATTGCAAAAATCTACAAGTCATCAAAAACCAAGCACTACGCGCATGCTCCTAGGGGGATAGATTGGTAGGAAAAGACCATCGCTCGTCCCCGACCGCCACTCATAAGGAGGACAATCAAAGAACACCTCATGTTTCAAATTTGTTACACAACGCTACCATACGTGCATGCTACGAGACTTGCAAACTTCAACACAAGTTTTTCTCAAATTCACAACTACTCAACTAGCACAAATTTAATATTACTACCTCCATATCTCAAAACAATCATCAATCATCAAACTTCTCTTAGTATTCAACACACTCATAAGAAAGTTTTTACTAATCTTGAATACCTAGCATATTAGGATTATTTAAGCAAATTACCATGCTATTTAAGACTCTCAAAATAATCTATGTGAAGCATGATAGATCAATAGTTTCTATAAAACAAATCCACCACCGTGCTCTAAAAGATATAAGTGAAGTACTAGAGCAAAGCTATATAACTCAAAAGATATAAGTGAAGCACATAGAGTATTCAAATAATTTCCGAATCATGTTTGTCTCTCTCAAAAGGTGTGTACAGCAAGGATGATTGTGGTAAAGTAAAAAGCAAAGTCTCAAATCATACAAGATGCTCCAAGCAAAACACATATCATCTGGTGAATAAAAATATAGCTCCAAGTAAAGTTACTGATGGAAGTAGACGAAAGAGGGGATGCCTTCCGGGGCATCCCCAAGCTTTGGCTTTTAGGTGTCCTTAGATTATCTTGGGGGTGCCATGGGCATCCCCAAGCTTATGTTCTTGCCACTCCTTGTTCCATAATCCATCAAATCTTTCACCCAAAACTTGAAAACTTCACAACAAAAAACTCAACAGAAAATCTCGTGAGCTCCGTTAGCGAAAGAAAACAAAAAACCACTTCAAGGTACTGTAATGAACTCATTATTTATTTATATTGGTGTTAAACCTACTGTATTCCAACTTCTCTATGGTTTATAAACTATTTTACTAGCCATAGATTCATCAAAATCAGCAAACAACACACGAAAAACAGAATCTGTCAAAAACAGAACAGTCTGTAGTAATCTGTAACTAACACAAACTTCTCGAACTCCAAAAAATCAGCCAAAATAGGACGACCTAGAAAATTTGTTTATTGATCAGCAGAAATTGGAATCAATATTTTATCACATTCTGGTGATTTTTAAAAATTATTTTCGTGAACAGAAAGTTTCTGGAAATTTCTGCAAGATCAAATAACTATCAACCAAGAAGATCCTATACGTTTAACTTGGCACAAACACTAATTAAAACATAAAAGCACATCTAATCAGAGGCTAGAACAAATATTTATTCCTAAACAGAAGCAAAAAGCAAAAAATTAAAAATAAAATTGGGTTGCCTCCCAACAAGCGCTATCGTTTAACGCCCCTAGCTAGGCATAAAAGCAAGGATAGATCTAGGTATTGCCATCTTTGGTGGGCAATCCATAAGTGGCTCTCATGATAGATTCAGATGGTAATTTAAATTTCTTCCTAGGGAAGTGTTCCATGCCTTTCTTTAATGGAAATTGGAATCTAATATTCCCTTCCTTCTTATCAATAACTGCACCAATCGTTCTAAGGAAAGGTCTACCAAGAATAATAGGACATGAAGGATTGCAATCTATATCAAGAACGATAAAATCTACGGGCACATAGTTCCTATTTGCAAAAATAAGAAAATCATTAATTCTTCCCATAGGTTTCTTAATAGTGGAATCCACAAGGTGCAAGTTTAAAGAGCAATCATCAAAATCACGGAAACCTAGCAAATCGCACAAAGTTTTTGGAATCGTGGAAACACTAGCACCCAAATCACACAAAGCATAGCATTCATGATCTTTAATCTTAAGTTTAATAGTAGGTTCCCATTCATCATAAAGTTTTCTAGGGATAGAAACTTCCAACTCAAGCTTTTCTTCATAAGATTGCATCAAGGCATCAACGATATGTTTAGTAAAAGCTTTATTTTGGCTATAAGCATGAGGAGAATTTAGCACGGATTGCAACAAGGAAATACAATCTATCAAAGAGAAATTATCATAATTAAATTCCTTGAAATCCAAAATAGTGGGTTTATTAATATCTAGGGTTTGGTTCTCTTCAATCCCACTTTTATCAATTTTAGCATCAAGATCTAAAAACTCCGAATTTTTGGAACGCCTTCTAGGTAAAGGTGGATCATATTCAGTCCCATCATTATCAAGATTCATATTGCAAAACAAAGATAGGGGACACATCAATAACTTTTAGATCTTCATCTTTATTTTCATAGAAATTTGAAGAACACGCTTTCATAAAGCAATCTTTCTTAGCGCGCATCCTAGCGGTTCTTTCTTTGCACTCATCAATGGAAATTCTCATGGCTTTGAGAGACTCATTGATATCATGCTTAGGAGGAATAGATCTAAGCTTTAAAGAATCAACATCAAGAGAAATTCTATCAACGTTCCTAGCCAATTCATCAACTTTAAGCAATTTCTCTTCAAGCAAAGCATTGAAATTCTTTTGCGAATTCATAAACTCTTTAACACTAGTCTCAAATTCAGAGGGCATCTTATTAAAATTTCCATAAGAATTGTTGTAGGAATTACCATAATTATTAGAGGAATTACTAGGATAAGGCCTAGGATTAAAGTTTCCTCTATACACGTTGTTACCAAAATTATTCCTACCGACAAAATTCACATCCATAGATTCATTATTATTCTCAATCAAAGTAGACAAAGGCATATCATTAGGATCAGAAGAAACACTCTTAGTAGCAAATAATTTCATAAGTTCATCCGTCTTTCCACTCCAAACATTAATTTCTTCTATCGCATGCACTTTTTTATTAGTAGATCTTTCAGTGTGCCATTGAGAATAATTAACCATAATATTATCTAGGAGTTTAGTAGCTTCTCCTAAAGTGATTTCCATAAAAGTGCCTCCCGCGGCCAAATCTAAAAGATTTCTAGAAGAAAAATTCAATCCGGCATAAATTTTTTGTATAATCATCCACAAATTCAAACCATGAGTGGGGTAATTACGTATCATTAATTTCATCCTCTCCCAAGCTTGTGCAACATGTTCATGATCACGTTGCTTAAAATTCATAATATCGTTTCTAAGGGAGATGATCTTAGCGGGAGGAAAATACTTAGAGATAAAAGGATCTTTGCACTTATTCCAAGAATCTATACTATTTTTAGACAAAGACGAAAACCAAGCTTTAGCACGATCTCTAAGCGTAAAAGGAAATAGCTTCAATTTAACAATATCATTGTCCACATATTTCTTCTTTTGCATATCACACAAATCAACTAAGCTATTTAGATGAGTAGCGGCATCTTCACTAGGAAGGCCGACGAATTGATCTTTCATGACAAGATTCAACAAAGCAGCATTGATTTCACAAGATTCAGTATCGGTAAGAGGAGCAATCGGAGTGCTAAGGAAATCATTATTGTTGGTATTGGTAAAGTCACATAATTTGGTATTATCTTGAGCCATCGTGACAAACAAGCAATCCAACACACAAGCAAACAGAGAGCAAGCGAAAAAGAGGCGAACGGAAAAGAGAGGGCGAATAAAACGGCAAGGGTGAAGTGGGGGAGAGGAAAACAAGAGGCAAATGGAAAATAATGTAATGCGGGAGATATGGGTTTGTGATGGGTAATTGGTATGTTGAGTTTTGCGTAGACCTCCCCGGCAACGGCGCCAGAAATCCTTCGTGCTACCTCTTGAGCACTGCGTTGGTTTCCCTTGAAGAGGAAAGGGTGATGCAGCAAAGTAGCGTAAGTATTTCCCTCAGTTTTTGAGAACCAAGGTATCAATCTAGTAGAAGGCTACGCGTGAGTCCCTCGCACCTACACAAAACAAATAAATCCTCGCAACCAACGCGATAAGGGGTTATTAATCCCTACACGGTCACTTACGAGAGTGAGATCTGATAGACATGATAGGATAATATTTTTGGTATTTTTATGATAAAGATGCAAAGTAAAATAAAAGCAAAGTAAAAAGCAACGGAAATAACTAAGTGTTGGAAGATTAATATGATGAAGATAGACCTGGGGGCCATAGGTTTCACTAGTGGCTTCTCTCAAGAGCATAAGTATTTTACGGTGGGTGAACAAATTACTGTTGAGCAATTGATAGAATTGAGCATAGTTATGAGAATATCTAGGTATGATCATTTATATAGGCATCACGTCCGACACAAGTAGACCGACTCCTGCTGCATCTACTACTATTACTCCACACATCGACCGCTATCCAGCATGCATCTAGAGTATTAAGTTCATAAGAACAGAGTAACGCCTTAAGCAAGATGACATGATGTAGAGGGATAAATTCATGCAATATGATAAAAACCCCATCTTGTTATCCTCGATGGCAACAATACAATACGTGCCTTGCTGCCCCTACTGTCACTGGGAAAGGACACCGCAAGATTGAACCCAAAGCTAAGCACTTCTCCCATTGCAAGAAAGATCAATCTAGTAGGCCAAACCAAACTGATAATTCGAAGAGACTTGCAAAGATAACCAATCATACATAAAAGAATTCAGAAGATTCAAATATTGTTCATAGATAAACTTGATCATAAACCCACAATTCATCGGTCTCAACAAACACACCGCAAAAGAAGATTACATCGAATAGATCTCCACGAGAGAGGGGGAGAACATTGTATTGAGATCCAAAAAGAGAGAAGAAGCCATCTAGCTACTAACTATGGACCCGAAGGTCTGAGGTAAACTACTCACACTTCATCAAAGAGGCTATGGTGTTGATGTAGAAGCCCTCCGTGATTGATGCCCCCTCCGGCGGAGCTCCGGAACAGGCCCCAAGATGGGATCTCGTGGGTACAGAAGGTTGCGGCGATGGAATTAGGTTTTTGGCTCCGTATCTGATCGTTTGGGGGTACGTAGGTATATATAGGAGGAAGGAGTACGTCGGTGGAGTAATGTGGGG
>NC_057811.1:62234969-62318124 GCF_018294505.1 Triticum aestivum
GATCATGTTCGTTCCAAAAATCACGTTCCGGAAGGTTTCATTCCGTTTGGACTCCGTTTGATATTCTTTTTCTGCGAAACTCTGAAATAGGCAAAAAAACAACAATTCTGGGCTGGGCCTCCGGTTAATAGGTTAGTCCCAAAAATAATATAAAAGTGAATAATAAAGCCCAATAATATCGAAAACAGAAGATAATATAGCATGGAGCAATCAAAAATTATAGATACGTTGGAGACGTATCACAGGGCAAGTGGATGGCCTCCTCTGTCACGGAGGGGAACATCAAGGAACTCCGTGAAGCAGGGTACTTGGCCGAAGAAATCGCCCATCGGCTTCCTACTAAAAAGCAGATCGTCCCCACTCCAGAGTCCAATGAGAGGGTGGTATTCATCCCCCACTTTCTTCGTGGGCTAGGGTTTGCGCTCCACCCTTTCGTCCGCGGGCTCATGTTCTATTATGGGCTAGACTTCCACGATCTAGCCCCGAATTCCTTCCTCAACATCTCGGCGTTCATCGTCGTGTGTGAGGCGTTCCTCCGCATTCCCCCCCCACTTCGGCTTGTGGCTCAAGGTCTTCAACGTGAAGCCGAAAGTGGTCGAGGGTCAACACGCGGAGTGTGGCGGCGCCATGGTGAGCAAGCTCCCCAACGTCGCCTGGCCAAGGGGGACCTTCGTGGAGACCGTGAAGGGATGGCAACAGGAGTGGTTCTACGTCACGGAGCCCCGTGACGCCACATGTGCCGCCGCTCCTGAGTTCAAATCCGGTCCTCCAATGCGGCTCGCATCATGGATTAACAAGGGCCTGGATTGGGCGTCATATGATGAGGTGATGACGCTGCAGAAGTGCGTCAAGAGCATGACAGAGAAGAACACCAGTCTTGCCAACGTGATCCAGGTGATGCTTTTTCGCCGCATTCTCCCCTGCCAATGCCGGACTCTCCATATGTGGGAGTTTGATCCAGCCAGTCCCCGGACCTTGCAACGGTTCTTCGGCAAAATGCACAAGGACATACGGAAGCTGCTTTTCAAGGCCAAGAAGACATGGCCAGAAACGACTGAAGACCTCGGCCTCGACTGCGCCCATCCGGCTACTCCAGTAAGTTTTTCAGATTTTCAATCATATCCTCAACTTGTAGATCCAAGGGTATGCTAAGCCTTCCCCTTATCCTTTAGGGCTAGACGAAGAAGGCGGAGCGGATCCAGTGTCCGGCTCCGTGATACATCTCCAATGTATCTATAATTTTTGATTGTTCCATGCTATTATATTATCCATCTAGGATGTTTTATATGCATTTATATGCTATTTTATATGATTTTTGGGACTAACATATTAACCTAGAGCCCAGTGCCAGTTTTTGTTTTTTTCGTGTTTTTGAGTTCTACAGAAAAGGAATACCAAACAGAGTCCAATTGACGTGCCAATTTTTGATGATTTTTGATGGACCAAAAGAAGCCCCCGGAGTAAAAGAGTTGGGCCAGAAGAGTCCCGGGCTGCCCATGAGGGTGGGGGGCGCGCCCTACACCCTGGGCGTGCCCCCTATCTCGTGGATGGCTCGGAGACCCCCCTAACGTGAGACCTACGCCAAAAATTCCTATAAATACATAAACGTCCAGAAAATAACCTAGATCGGGAGATCCACCGCCGCAAGCCTCTGTAGCCACCAAAAACCAATCGGGACCCTATTCCATGCTGTTATATTATCCATCTAGGATGTTTTATATGCATTTATATGGTATTTTATATGATTTTTGGGACTAACCTATTAACCTAGAGCCTGAAGGAAATATGCCCTAGAGGCAATAATAAAGTTGTTATTTATATTTCCTTATATCATGATAAATGTTTATTATTCATGCTAGAATTGTATTAATCGGAAACTTAGTACATGTGTGAATACATAGACAAACTAAGTGTCACTAGTATGCCTCTACTAGACTAGCTCGTTGAATCAAAGATGGTTAAGTTTCCTAGCCATAGACATGAGTTGTCATTTGATTAACGGGATCACATCACTAGAGAATGATGTGATTGACTTGACCCATTCCATTAGCTTAGCATACGATCGTTTAGTATATTGCTATTGCTTTCTTCATGACTTATACATGTTCCTATGACTATGAGATTATGCAACTCCCGAATACTGGAGGAACACTTTGTGTGCTACCAAACGTCACAACATAATTGGGTGATTATAAAGGTCCTCTACAGGTGTCTCCGATGGTACTTGTTGAGTTGGCATAGATCAAGATTAGGATTTGTCACTCCGATAGTCGGAGAGGTATCTCCGGGCCCTCTCGGTAATGCACATCACTATAAGCCTTGCAAGCAATGCAACTAATGAGTTAGTTGCGGGATGATGTATTACGGAACGAGTAAAGAGACTTGCCGGTAACGAGATTGAACTAGGTATTGAGATACGGACGATCGAATCTCGGGTAAGTAACATACCGATGACAAAGGGAACAACGTATGTTGTTATGCGGTTTGACCAATAAAGATCTTCGTAGAATATGTAGGAGCCAATATGAGCATCCAGGTTCCGCTATTGGTTATTGACCGGAAACAAGTCTCGGTCATGTCTACATAGTTCTCGAACCCGTAGGGTCCGCACGCTTAACGTTCGGTGACGATCGGTATTATGAGTTTATGTGTTTTGATGTACCGAAGGTAGTTTGGAGTCCCGGATATGATGACGGACATGACGAGGAGTCTCGAAATGGTCGAGACATAAAGATTGATATATTGGACGACTATATTCGGACACCGGATGAGTTCCGAGGGTCACCGAATATTTATCAGAGTGCCGAGGGGTTATCGGAACCCCCGGGGGATATAATGGGCCAACATGGGCCTTGTGGGAGAGAGAGGAGAGGGCTAGGGCTGGCCGCACCCCCCTTTGGAGTCCGAATTGGACAAGGTGGGGGGAGGGGCGCCCCCTCTTTCCTCCCTCTCTCCTTCTCCTTCCTCCCCCCTTCCTCCTTCCTAGTTGGACTAGGAAAGGGGAGTCCTACTCCCACTAGGAGGAGGACTCCCCCTCTCCTTGGCGCGCCCCAAGGCTAGGCCGGCCTCCCCCTTGCTCCTTTATATACGGGGGCAGGGGGCGCCCTAGGACACACAAGTTGATTGTTCCAAGCCGTGTGCGGTGCCCCCCTCCACCATAATCCACCTCGATCATATCGTAGCGGTGCTTAGGTGAAGCCTTGCGTCGGTAGCAACATCATCACTGTCATCATGCCGTCGTCCGCGAAGCTCTGCTGGATCGGAGTTTGTGGGCGTCATCGAGCTGAACATGTGCTGAACTCGGAGGTGCCGTGCGTTCGGTACTTGGATCGGTCGGATCGTGAAGACGTACGACTACATCAACCGCGTTCTCATAACGCTTCCGCTTACAGTCTACAAGGGTACATGGACGACACTCTCCCCTCTCGTTGCTATGCATCACCATGATCTTGCGTGTGCGTAGGAATTTTTTTGAAATTACTACGTTCCCCAACAGAGCCCAGTGCCAGTTTCTGTTTTTCATTGTTTTTGAGTTTTACAGAAAAGGAATACCAAACGGAGTCCAATTGACGTGCCAATTTTTGATGATTTTTTATGGACCAAAAGAAGCCCCCAAAGTAAAAGAGTTGGGCCAGAAGGGTCCCGAGCTGCCCACGAGGGTGGGGGGGGGGCGCCCTACCCCCTGGACGTGCCCCCCATCTCGTGGACGGTTCGGAGACCCCCTGACGTGAGACCTACGTCAAAAATTCCTATAAATACAGAAACCTCCAGAAAATAGCCTAGATCGGGAGTTCCGTCGCCGCAAGCCTCTGTAGCCACCAAAAACCAATCGGGACCCTGTTCCGACACCCTGCCGAAGGGGGGATCCATCACCGGTGGCCATCTTCATCATCCCGGCGCTCTCCATGATGAGGAGGGAGTATTTCACCCTCGGGGCCGAGTGTATGTACCAATAGCTATGTGTTTGATCTCTCTCTCTCATGTTCTTGATTTGGCACGATCTTGATGTATCGCGAGCTTTGCTATTATAGTTGGATCTTATGATGTTTCTCCCCCTCTACTCTCTTGTAATGGATTGAGTTTTCCCTTTGAAGTTATCTTATCGGATTGAGTCTTTAATGATTTGAGAACACTTGATGTATGTCTTGCATGGGATAACCATGGTGACAATGGGTTATTCTATTGATTCACTTGATGTATGTTTTGGTGATCAACTTGCGGGAGTTCTGCCGCCGCAAGCCTCTGTAGCCACCAAAAACCAATCGGGACCCTGTTCCGGCACCCTGCCGGAGGGGGGATCCATCACCGGTGCCATCTTCATCATCCCGGCGCTCTCCATGACGAGGAGGGAGTAGTTCACCCTCGGGGCCGAGGGTATGTACCAGTAGCTATGTGTTTGATCTCTCTCTCTCTCGTGTTCTTGATTTGGCACGATCTTGATGTATCGCGAGCTTTGCTATTATAGTTGGATCTTATGATATTTCTCCCCCTCTACTCTCTTGTAATGGATTGAGTTTTCCTTTTGAAGTTATCTTATCGGATTGAGTCTTTAAGGATTTGAGAACACTTGATGTATGTCTTGCATGTGCTTATCTGTGGTGACAATGGGATATTCACGTGATCTACTTGATGTATGTTTTGGTGATCAACTTGCGGGTTCAGTGACCTTGTGAACTTATGCATAGGGGTTGGCACACGTTTTCGTCTTGACTCTCCGGTAGAAACTTTGGAGCACTCTTTGAAGTTCTTTGCGTTGGTTGAATAGATGAATCTGAGATTGTGTGATGCATATCATATAATCATACCCGCAGATACTTGTGGTGACATTGGAGTATCTACGTGACATTAGGGTTTTGGTTGATTTGTATCTTAAGGTGTTATTCTAGTACAGACTCTAGGATAGATCGAACGGAAAGAATAGCTTTGTGTTATTCTACTACGGACTCTTGAATAGATCAATCCGAAATGATAACTTTGAGGTGGTTTCGTACCCTACAATAATCTCTTCGTTTGTTCTCCGCTATTAGTGACTTTGGAGTGACTCTTTGTTGCATGTTGAGGGATAGTTATATGATCCGATTATGTTATTATTGTTGAGAGAACTTGCACTAGTGAAAGTATGAACCCTAGGCCTTGTTTCAATGCATTGCAATACCGTTTGCACTCACTTTTATCATTAGTTACCTTGCTGTTTTTATATTTTCAGATTACAAAAACCTATATCTACCATCCATATTGCACTCGTATCACCATCTCTTCGCCGAACTAGTGCACCTATACAATTTACCATTGTATTGGGTGTGTTGGGGACACAAGAGACTCTTTGTTATTTGGTTGCAGGGTTGTTTGAGAGAGACCATCTTCAACCTACGCCTCCCACGGATTGATGAACCTTAGGTCATCCACTTGAGGGAAATTTGCTACTGTCCTACAAACCTCTGCACTTGGAGGCCCAACAATGTCTACAAGAAGAAGGTTGCGTAGTAGACATCAAGCTAATTTCTGGCGCCGTTGCCGGGGAGGTGAGTGCTTGAAGGTATATCATTAGATCTTGCAATCGAATCTTTTAGTTTCTTGTTTTATCACTAGTTAAGTGTATAAAAGAAAACTACAAAAATAAATGGAATTGAGGGTGCCTCATATGCTTCATCTTTTTAATGTCTTTCGTGAAAATGATGGGAAGGAAAATTGTGCTCAAGTACTAGAAGAAGAATTACATAGAATGCTTTCCATAAAATATGTGAATGATGAGCATGATTGGAATGTTGTTAGTATGAATTCTTTGAATATCCATGATGCTAATGATATGCAAAGCCACAAGCTTGGGGATGCTATGTTTGATGAAGATGATATGTTTAGTCCCCAAGTTTTGACGAGCAAATTTAGTATGATGAAAGCATGCCTCCTATTTATGATGATTATTGTGATGACACGTATGCTATAAATAAAAAAGATAACCATGAAACTTGTCATCATGATTTTTATTTTCAATTGGATTAAGCTTCACATGATAGTTATTTTGTTGAGTTTGCTCCCACTACTATTGATGAGAATAAATTTGCTTATGTGGAGAGTAGTAAAATTTCTATGCAAGTAGATCATGAAAAGAATGCTTTATGTGCTGGTTATATTGTTGAATTCATTCATGATGCTACTGAAAATTATTATGAGGGAGGAATATATGCTTGTAGGAATTGCAATAATATCAAGTTTCCTCTCTATGTGTCGAAAATCTTGAAGTTATGCTTGTTTTGCCTTCCTATGCTAGTTGATTATTGTTTCCATAAGTTGTTTGCTCAAAAAATCCCTATGCATAGGAAGTGGGTTAGACTTAAATGTGCTAGTCATATTCTTCATGATGCTCTCTTTATATTTCAATTCTTATCTTTTATGTGAGCATCATTGAAATCATCATGCCTAGCTAGGGGCGTTAAACGATAGCGCTTGTTGGGAGGCAACCCAATTTTATTTTTGTCATTTGCTTTTGCTCCTGTTTAGTAATAAATAATTCATCAAGCCTCTGTTTAGACGTGGTATTATGTTTTATTAGTGTTTGTGCCAAGTAGAACCTTTGGGAAGACTTGGGTGAAGTCTACGCGATCTTGCTGTAAAAAACAGAAACTTTTGCGCTCACGAGATTAGCTGCCATTTATTACTGGAGAGTGCTTTTAGGTTGATTATTTTTGCAGATGATTAATAGACAACTTACTCAGGTAAACCAATTTATTTCAGAATTTTTGGAGTTCCAGAAGTATACGTTTGATACAGATTACTACAGACTGTTCTGTTTTTCACAGATTCTGTTTTCTATGTGTTGTTTGCTTATTTTGATGAATCTATGAGTAGTATCGGAGGGTATGAACCATAGAGAAGTTGGAATACAGTAGATATTACACCAATATGAATTTATAATGAGTTCACAACAGTACCTAAGTGGTGATTTATTTTCTTATACTAACGGAGCTTACGAGTTTTCTGTTGAGTTTTGTGTTGTGAAGTTTTCAAGTATTGGGTAAAGATTCGATAGACTATGGAATAAGGAATGGCAAGAGCCTAAGCTTGGGGATGCCCCGGAAGGCATCCCCTCTTTCGTCTTCGTTCTTCGGTAACTTTACTTGGAGCTATATTTTTATTCACCACATGATATGTGTTTGTTTGGAGCGTCATTTTGTTTTATTTTGTTTTGCTTGCTGTTTGAAATAATATCCCAAGATATTAAATTCTTAAATGTTAGAGAGTCGTCACATAGTTGCATAATTATTCTACTACTCATTGGACTTCACTTATATCTTTCGGAGTAGTTTGTCATTTGCTCTAGTGCTTCACTTATATCCTTTTAGAGCACGGCGGTGGTTTTATTTTGAAGAAATAGATGAACTCTCATGCTTCACTTATATTATTTTGAGAGTCTTAAACAGCATGGTAATTTGCTTAGGTCATGAATTTAGTCTAATATGATAGGCATCCAAGAGGGATATAATAAAAACTTTCATATAAAGTGCATTGAATAGTATGAGAAGTTTGATTCCTTATGATTGTTTTGAGATATGAAGATGGTGATATTAGAGTCATGCTAGTTGAGTAGTTGTGAATGTCGGGGAACGTAGTAATTTCAAAAAAATTCCTACGCACATGCAAGATCATGGTGATGCATAGAAACGAGAGGGGAGAGTGTCGTCCACGTACCCTCGTAGACCGTAAGCGGAAGCGTTATGACAACGCGGTTGATGTTGTCGTACGTCTTCACGATTGACCGATCCTAGTGACGAACGTACGGCACCTCCGCGATCTGCACACGTTCAGCTCGGTGACGTCCCATGAACTCACTATCCAGTAGAGCTTCGAGGGAGAGTTCCATCAGCACGACGGCATGATGACGGTGATGATGAGGCTACCGACGCAGGGCTTCGCCTAAGCACCGCTACGATATGACCGAGGTGGATTATGGTGGAGGGGGGGGCACCGCACACGGCTAAGAGATCAATGATCAACTTGTGTGTCTTTGGGGTGCCCCCCTCCCCCGTATATAAAGGAGTGGAGGAGGGGGAGGAGGCCGACCTCCTAGGCGCGCCCCAAGGAGAGTCCTACTCCCACCGGGAGTAGGACTCCAACCCTTCCAAGAGTAGGAGTAGGGGGGAAGGAAGGAGGAGAGAGGGGGAAGGAAAAAGGGTGGCGCCGCCCCCCCTTCCTTGTGCAATTTGGACTAGAGTGGGAGGGGGCACGCGGCCTGCCCTGGCCGCCCCTTCCTCTCTCCACCAAGGCCCATGAGGCCCATTACACTCCCCGGGGGGTTCCAGTAACCCCCCGGTACTCCGGTATTCGTCCAAACTCACTCGGAACACTTCCGAAGTCCAAACATAGTCATCCAATATATCGATCTTTATGTCTCGACCATTTCGAGACTCCTCGTCATGTCCGTGATCATATCCGGGACTCCAAACTACCTTTGGTACATCAAAACACATAAACTCATATTACCGATCGTCACCGAACGTTAAGCGTGCGGACCCTACGGGTTCGAGAACTATGTAGACATGACCGAGACACGTCTCCGGTCAATAACCAATAGCAGAACCTGGATGCTCATATTGTCTCCCACATATTCTACGAAGATCTTTATCGGTCAAACCGCATAACAACATACATTGTTCCCTTTGTCATCGGTATGTTACTTACCCAAGATTCGATCGTCGGTATCTCAATACCTAGTTCAATCTCGTTACCGGCAAGAATCTTTACTCGTTCCGTAATACATCATCCCGCAACTAACTCATTAGTTACATTGCTTGCAAGGCTTATAGTGATGTGCATTACCGAGAGGGCCCAGAGATACCTCTCCGACAATCGGAGTGACAAATCCTAATCTCGATCTATGCCAACTCAACAAGTACCATCGGAGACACCTGTAGAGCACCTTTATAATCACCCAGTTACGTTGTGACGTTTGGTAGCACACAAAGTGTTCCTCCGGTATTCAGGAGTTGCATAATCTCATAGTCATAGGGACTTGTATAAGTCATGAAGAAAGCAATAGGAATATACTAAACGATCAAGTGCTAAGCTAACGGAATGGGTCAAGTCAATCACATCATTCACTAATGATGTGTTCCCGTTAATCAAATGACAACCCATATCTATGGTCAGGAAACATAACCATTTTTGATTCAACGAGCTAGTCAAGTGGAGGCATACTAGTGACACTTTGTTTGTCTATGTATTCACACATATATTATGTTTCCGGTTAATACAATTTTAGCATGAATAATAAACATTTATCATGATATAAGGAAATATAAATAACAACTTTATTATTGCCTCTAGGGCATATTTCCTTCAGTCTCCCACTTGCACTAGAGTCAATAATCTAGATTACACAGTAATGATTCTAACACCCATGGAGTCTTGGTGCTGATCATGTTTTGCTCGTGAGAGAGGCTTAGTCAACGGGTCTACAACATTCAGATCCGTATGTATCTTGCAAATCTCTATGTCTCCCTCCTAGACTTGGTCGCGGATGGAATTGAAGCGTCTCTTGATGTGCTTGGTTCTCTTGTGAAATCTGGATTCCTTTGCCAATGCAATTGCACCAGTATTATCACAAAAGATTTTCATTGGACCCGATGCACTAGGTATGACACCTAGATCGGATATGAACTCCTTCATCCAGACTCCTTCATTTGCTGCTTCTGAAGCAGCTATGTACTCCGCTTCACACGTAGATCCCGCCACGATGCTTTGCTTAGAACTGCACCAACTGACAGCTCCACCATTCAATATAAAGACGTATCCGGTTTGTGACTTAGAGTCATCCGGATCAGTGTCAAAACTTGCATCGACGTAACCATTTACGATGAACTCTTTGTCACCTCCATAAACGACAAACATATCCTTAGTCCTTTTCAGGTATTTCAGGATGTTCTTGACCGCTGTCCAGTGATCCACTCCTGGATTACTTTGGTACCTCCCTGCTAAAATAATAGCAAGGCACACATCAGGTCTGGTACACAGCATTGCATACATGATAGAGCCTATGGCTGAAGCATAGGGAACACCTTTCATTTTCTCTCTATCTTCTGTAGTGGTCGGGCATTGAGTCTGACTCAACTTCACACCTTGTAACACAGGCAAGAACCCTTTCTTTGCTTGATCCATTTTGAACTTCTTCAAAACTTTATCAAGGTATGTGCTTTGTGAAAGTCCAATTAAGCATCTTGATCTATCTCTATAGATCTTGATGCCCAATATATAAGCAGCTTCACCGAGGTCTTTCATTGAAAAACTTTTATTCAAGTATCCTTTTATGCTATCCAGAAATTCTATACCATTTCCAATCAACAATATGTCATCCACAAATAATATTAGAAATGCTACAGAGCTCCCACTCACTTTCTTGTAAATACAAGCTTCACTGCAAGTCTGTATAAAACTCTATGCTTTGATCAACTCATCAAAGCGTATATTCCAACTCCGAGGTGCTTGCACCAGTCCATAGATGGATCGCTGGAGCTTGCACGCTTTGTTAGCATCCTTTGGATCGATAAACCTTCAGGTTGCATCATATACAACTCTTCTTCCAGAAATCCATTCAGGAATGCAATCTTTACATCCATTTGCCAAATTTCATAATCATAAAATGTGGCAATTGCTAACATGATTCGGACGGACTTAAGCATCGCTACGGGTGAGAAAGTCTCATCATAGTCAACTCCTTGAACTTGTCGAAAACCTTTCGCAACAAGTCGAGCTTTGTAGACAGTAATATTACCGTCAGCGTCAGTCTTCTTCTTGAAGATCCATTTATTCTCGATGGCTTGCCGATCATCGGGCAAGTCAACCAAAGTCCACACTTTGTTCTCATACATGGACCCCATCTCAGATTTCATGGCCTCAAGCCATTTTGCGGAATCTGGGCTCATCATCGCTTCCTCATAGTTTGTAGGTTCGTCATGATCAAGTAACATGACCTCCAGAACATGATTACCGTACCACTCTGGTGCGGATCTTACTCTGGTTGACCTACGAGGTTTGGTAGTAACTCGATCTAAAGTTTCATGATCATCATCATTAGGTTCCTCACTAATTGGTGTAGGAGTCACAGGAACAGATTTCTGTGATGAACTACTTTCCAATAAGGGAGTAGGTACAGTTACCTCATCAAGTTCTACTTTCCTCCCACTCACTTCTTTCGAGAGAAACCACTTCTCTAGAAAGATCCATTCTTGGCAACGAATGTCTTTCCTTCGGATCTGTGATAGAAGGTGTACCCAACAGTCTCCTTTGGGTATCCTATGAAGACACATTTCTCCGATTTGGGTTCGAGCTTATCAGGTTGAAGCTTTTTCACATAAACATCGCAGCCCCAAACTTTAAAAAACGACAACTTTGGTTTCTTGCCAAACCACAGTTCATAAGGTGTCGTCTCAACGGATTTAGATGGTGCCCTATTTAACATGAATGCAGCCGTCTCTAAAGCATAACCCCAAAATGATAGCGGTAAATCAGTAAGAGACATCATAGATCGCACCATATCTAGTAAAGTACGATTACGGAGTTCGGACACACCATTACGCTGTGGTGTTCCGGGTGGCGTGAGTTGCGAAACTATTTCGCATTGTTTCAAATGAAGACCAAACTCGTAACTCAAATATTCTCCTCCACGATCAGATCGTAGAAACTTTATTTTCTTGTTACGATGATTTTCCACTTCACTCTGAAATTCTTTGAACTTTTCAAATGTTTCAGACTTATGTTTCATTAAGTAGATATACCCATATCTGCTCAAATCATCTGTGAAGGTGAGAAAATAACGTTACCCGCCGCGAGCCTCAACATTCATCGGACCACATACATCAATATGTATGA
Source organism: Triticum aestivum (assembly GCF_018294505.1). Taxonomy (NCBI): domain Eukaryota; kingdom Viridiplantae; phylum Streptophyta; class Magnoliopsida; order Poales; family Poaceae; genus Triticum; species Triticum aestivum. The sequence goes on from NC_057811.1 coordinate 62,246,832, forward strand.
TTTCCAACAAATCTGTTGCTCGCTCCATTGTTCCGGAGAACGGCGTTTTAGTCATCTTGCCCATGAGGCATGGTTCGCAAGTACCAAGTGATTCATAATCAAGTGATTCCAAAAGTCCATCGGAATGGAGTTTCTTCATGCGCTTTACACCAATATGACCCAAACGGCAGTGCCACAAATAAGTTGCACTATCATTATCAACTCTGCATCTTTTGGCTTCCATATTATGAATATGTGTATCACTACTATCGAGATTCATCAAAAATAGACCACTCTTCAAGGGTGCATGACCATAAAAGATATTACTCATATAAGTAGAACAACCATTATTCTCAGATTTAAATGAATAACCGTCTCGCATCAAACAAGATCCAGATATAATGTTCATGCTCAACGCTGGCACCAAATAACAATTATCCAGGTCTAAAACTAATCCCGAAGGTAGATGTACAGGTAGCGTGCCGACCGCGATCACATCGACATTAGAACCATTTCCCACGCGTATCGTCACCTCGTCCTTAGCCAATCTTTGCTTAATCCGTAGTCCCTGTTTCGAGTTGCAAATATTAGCAACAGAACCAGTATCAAATACCCAGGTGCTACTGCGAGCATTAGTAAGGTACACATCAATAACATGTATATCACATATACCTTTGTTCACTGATGTCGACTATGCAACCTTCTTCTTGTAGATGTTGTTGGGCCTCCAAGTGCAGAGGTTTGTAGGACAGTAGCTAATTTCCCTCAAGTGGATGACCTAAGGTTTATCAATCCGTGGGAGGCGTAGGTTGAAGATGGTCTCTCTCAAACAACCCTGCAACCAAATAACAAAGAGTCTCTTGTGTCTCCAACACACCCAATACAATGGTAAATTGTATAGGTGCACTAGTTCGGCGAAGAGATGGTGATACAAGTGCAATATGGATGGTAGATATATGTTTTTGTAATCTGAAAATATAAAAACAGCAAGGTAACTAATGATAAAAGTGAGCGTAAATGGTATTGCAATGCTAGGAAACAAGGCCTAGGGTTCATACTTTCACTAGTGCAAGTTCTCTCAACAATAATAACATAATTGGATCATATAACTATCCCTCAACATGCAACAAAGAGTCACTCCAAAGCCACTAATAGCGGAGAACAAACGAAGAGATTATGGTAGGGTACGAAACCACCTCAAAGTTATCCTTTCCAATCAATCCGTTGGGATATTCCTATAAGTGTCACAAACAGCCCTAGAGTTCGTACTAGAATAACACCTTAAGTCACAAATCAACCAAAACCCTAATGTCACCTAGATACTCCAATGTCACCTCAAGTATCCGTGGGTATGATTGTACGATATGCGTCACACAATCTCAGATTCATCTATTCAACCAACACATAGAACCTCAAAGAGTGCCCCAAAGTTTCTACCGGAGAATCAAGACGAAAACGTGTGCCAACCCCTATGCATAGGTTCATGGGCGGAACCCGCAAGTTGATCACCAAAACATACATCAAGTGAATCAATAGAATAACCCATTGTGACCACGGTTATCCCACGCAAGACATACATCAAGTGTTCTCAAATCATTAAAGACTCAATCCGATAAGATAACTGCAAAGGGAAAACTCAATCCATTACAAGAGACTAGAGGGGGAGAAACATCATAAGATCCAACTACAATAGCAAAGCTCGTGATACATCAAGATCGAGTCACCTCAAGAACACGAGAGAGAGAGAGATCAAACACATAGCTACTGGTACATACCCTCAGCCCCGAGGGTGAACTACTCCCTCCTCGTCATGGAGAGCGCCGGGATGATGAAGATGGCCACTGGTGAGGGTTCCCCCCTCCGGCAGGGTGCCGGAACAGGGTCCCGATTGGTTTTTGGTGGCTACAGAGGCTTGCGGCGGCGGAACTCCCGATCTATTCTGTTCCCTGATCGTTTTAGGGTATATGGATATATATAGGCGGAAGAAATACGTCACGGGAGCCACGAGGGGCCCACGAGGGTGGAGGGCGTGCCCAGGGGGGGTGGGCGCGCCCCCTGCCTCGTGCCTCCCTCGTTGCTTTCCTGACGTGCACTCCAAGTCTCCCGGGTTGCTTTCCTTCCAAAAATAACTTCTCCAGTAGGTTTCATTCCGTTTCGACTCCGTTTGATATTCCTTTTCTTCGAAACACTGAAACAAGGGAAAAAACAGGAACTGGCACTGGGCTTTGGGTCAATAGATTAGTCCCAAAAATAATAAAAAAGTGCATTGTAAAGCCCATAAAATATCCAAGACGGATAATATAATAGCATGAATACTTCATAAATTATAGATACGTTGGAGACGTATCAGCATCCCCAAGCTTAATTCCTGCTCGTCCTCGAGTAGGTAAATGATAAAAGAAATAATTTATGAAGTGTGAATGCTAGCAGGTGCATAAGTTTGATCAATGATAATTTCAATCACCTTTTCTAGCATCATTATATGTCATAACAGTAGCTCAACTCATAAAAATTTTCATGATCATGTAACAAACTATTCACATGTTAAAGTATAGATCATAAACTTTCTTGAAAACTAACAAACTATGTTCTCAGTCATCAAACAATTGCAATTCATCTTATTTTCAGGAAGAGTCTATGTCAGAGCTTTGATTCAGCAAACTTCACATACTCAACTATCATTTAGTCTTCCATGATTGCTACCACTCAAAGCATATTTTTAGAACAAATAGTATTCATCGAACACAGAGAAAGATAGGGGCTTAATGTTTCGCCTCCCAACCTTTTACCTCAAGGGTAATGGCAACAATAATAATTCATGCTCAAATATATTTGAATGGCCATATATGGTTAGATCTTTCCATCACATGATGCTTGCCAACTAAAGAGTAGGTTGGAATGAGAAGGAATACTACTGACTCTTGCATAAAAGTAAAAGACAGGCCCTTCGCAGAGGGAAGCAGGATTTGCAGAGGTGCCAGAGCTCGAAGCAAAAACATAGATGAAAATAATTTTGAGAGGTATGCTTTCATTGTCAACATAACGACCAAGAGTTCCCAATATCTTCCATACTACATACATTATAGGCGGTTCCCAAACAGAAAGGTAAAGATTTTTACTCCCCCTCCACCAACAATCATCAATCCATGGCTTGCCTGAAACAACAGGTGCCTCCAACTAACATCAAACCTGGGGGAGTTTTGTTTGCAATTATTTTTGATTTGATTTCGATCTTTTGATCATGGGACTGGGCATCCCAGTTACCAACCATTTTCTCATGAATGATGAGCGGAGTCCACTCATCGTGAGAATAACCCACCTAGCATGGAAGATACTGCTAGCCCCTAGTCGCTACATGAGCGATTCGGGCATACAAAACAGATTATTATTTGAAGGTTTAGAGTTTGGCACATGCAAATTTACTTGGAACGGCAGGTAAATACCGCATATAGGTAGATATGGTGGACACTCATGGAAGAAACTTGGTTCAAGGAGTTTGGATGTACAAGCAGTATTCCCGCTTAGTACAGATATTTTGGCTAGCAAAGGATTCTAAATAGCAAGCACCACATGTTAGAGGATCCATAACAATATAACTTCTATACAAATATACCCAAGCATAATTCATTATGTTGTCTTCCTTGTCCAACTTCAACTAATTTGCTAAGGTTTGAAAATAATTAATGGGGCTCACAATCATAGAAGATGTCCAAGATAGTATATTTATATGTGAAATCTCTCTTCCTTCAATATTCTTTCATGAATTGTTCAAGTGACCAATACAATGTTTGCTAACCTTCAAATTTTTTACCACCTCTACTTCTTCTATGTGAAGGAATTACTCCCCATGGGAAAGGCATATGAAACATATATAATTTCAGATTTATGACATTCAAATCATCCAACCATTTCCTCATAGGATATAAGTGAAGCACACGAGTAAATGACAAACTACTCCAAAAAGATATAAGTGAAGATCAATGAGTAGTCAAATAATTATGTAGCTATGTGAAGACTCTCTCTCTCATTTAAGAATTTCTGATCTTGGGATATTATTCAAACAGCAAGCAAAAAAAAAGAATAAAATGATGCTCCAAGCAAAACACATATCATGTGCTGAATAAAAATATAGCTCCAAGTAAAGTTACCGATGGAAGTAGACGAAAGATGGGATGCCTTCCGGGGCATCCCCAAGCTTAGGATCTTGGTTGTCCTTGAATATTACCTTGGGGTGCCTTGGGCATCCCCAAGCTTAGGCTCTTGCCACTCCTTATTCCGTAGTCCATCAAATCTTTACCCAAAACTTGAAAACTTCACAACACAAAACTTAACAGAAAACTTGTGAGCTCCGTTAGCGAAAGAAAACAAAAGACCACTTCAAGGTACTGTAATGAACTCATTATTTATTTATATTGGTGTTAAAACTACTGTATTCCAACTTCTCTATGGTTTATAAACTATTTTACTAGCCATAGATTCATCAAAATAAGCACACAACACAAAGAAAACAGAATCTGTCAAAAACAGAACAGTCTGTAGTAATATGTAACTAACGCAAACTTCTGGAACTCCAAAAATTATAAAACAAATTGGTGGACCTGAGGAATTTGTCTAGTAATCATGTGCAAAAAGAATCAACTAAATATATCTCTCCAGTAAAAAGGTTTAGCTAATCTCGTGAGCGCTAAAGTTTCTGGTTTTTACAGCATGATCATAAAGACTTCACCCAAGTCTTCCCAAAGGTTCTACTTGGCACAAACACTAAATAAAACACCAAACCACATCTAAACAGAAGCTAGATGGATTATTTATTCCTAAACATAACCAAAAAGCAAGAAACTAAAATACAATTGGGTTGCCTCCCAACAAGCGCTATCGTTTAACGCCCCTAGCTAGGCATGATGATTTCAATGATGCTCACAAAAATATAATAATTGAAACATAAAGAGAGCATCATGAAGAATATGACTAGCACATTTAAGTCTAACCCACTTCCTATGCATAGGGATTTTGTGAGCAAACAACTTATGGGAACAAGAATCAACTTGCATAGGAAGGTAAAACAAGCATAACTTCAAAACTTTAAGCACATAGAGAGGAAACTTGATATTATTGCAATTCCTACAAGCATATATTCCTCCCTCATAATAATTTTCAGTAGAATCATGAATGAATTCAACAATATAACTATCACATAAATCATTCTTTTCATGATCTACAAGCATAGAAATTTTATTACTCTCCACAAAAGCAAATTTGTTCTCATTCGGAATAGTGGGAGTATCATAAGAGACTTGAATACTATAAATTGTTTCCACATTAAAAGAGTAATGTTCAGAAAAAGGGTAATCATAATCATGACAAGTTTTATAAATATAATCATCACTACTTTTTATAGCATAAGATTCATCTCAATAATCATCATAAGTAGCAACTTTGTTCTCATCATAATCAATTGAAACCTCTTCCGAAATAGTGGAATCATCACTAAATAAAGTCACGACCTCTCCAAATCCACTTTCATAAATATTATAAGATTCAACATCCTCCAAAATAGTGGGATCATTACTTCCTAAAGTTGACACTCTTCTGAACCCACTTTCATCAATATAATCATCATAAGTAGGAGGCATGCTATCATCATTATAAATTTGCATATCAAAACTTGAGAGACTAAAAATATCATCTTCATCAAACATAGCATCCCCAAGCTTGGGACAAACATTAATTGCAGCAAATATATTCTCAAAAACATCATCTTCATCAAACATATCATCCCCAAGCTTGGGCCTTTTCATATCATAAGCATAATCACTCTCATCATTAATAGTATGGATAGCACCAATAGTATAGCAATTATCATATTCTTCCAAGCAAGTGACAAAAAGATTTTCAAGATCATAAGAAGTATCATTATCTTCCCAATCATAATCATCACAACAAGCAATAGGCATAACGAGATCATCATCAGGTGCATCATCTTCCACAATTATTTTTGATTCATTTTCATGAGGCACAACAATAATAGGAGCAACATTATTTGGGAGAGATATATTTTTACCTCTCTTCCTTTTTCTTTTCTTCTTCACCACATCATGTGTGGGTTCAATCCTCTTTTTGGAGCTCCTAATTAATGAGCTTGGTTGAATATAAGGCTCCTCCTCGTTACCTGATTCATCATAAGAAATAATAGAAGGATATTGGGAAGTCTCTTCCCTTTCATTAGTATTCTCTTCATCTTCTATTTGTTTTCTTTTGTTTATGTAGTTGGCAATATAAGGATTTTCAATGCAACTCACTGCACAATACATATAAATTTCCTCTAGATCAAAACCAAGGAGTTTATCACCGGCAAATACTGGAAGATAGTTAGTTATACGTTTCATTTCTTCGTAACCCATAAGCAAACTAAGTTCATTATAATGTGCAAGGGAAATCAAGTCATCACAATTTTTGGAAACGATTAGATCATGAAACAATTTGCATCAGATAGTTAAATGACCACGTTCATTGCAAAGTTCACAAGTATGGCCAAAAAATATTAAATGTTCAGCACAAACATCTAGCCTTTCTTGCAACAATTTAGTTTCTAAATGCTTATGCCTCTTGCAATATCTATCTTCCCTATTTGGTGTGTACTTGCAAACCCAATGCACTCCACAAAAATTGACATGTTTATAGGAGACATTTTCATCAGAACTAGTGCAATCATCATTAGTACTATGGATATTCAAAGAGTTCATACTAACAAAATTGCAATCATGCTCATCATTCAAAGATTTAGTGCCAAACATTTTAATGCATTCTTCTTCTAACACTTTGGCACAATTTTCCTTTCCATCATACTCACAAAAGATATTAAAAAGATGAAGCGTATGAGACAAACTCAATTCCATTTTTTTGGTAGTTTTCTTTTATAAACTAAACTAGTGCTAAAACAAGAAACAAAAAGATTCGATTGCAAGATCTAAAGATATACCTTCAAGCACTCACCTCCCCGGCAACGGCGCCAGAAAAGAGCTTAGTTGACGGGGTGTGAGTGCCGCTTACCTAGCCTCCCCGGCAATGGCGCCAGAAAAGAGCTTGATGTCTACTACGCAACCTTCTTCTTGTAGACGTTGTTGGGCCTCCAAGTGCAGAGGTTTGTAGGACAGTAGCAAATTTCCCTCAAGTGGATGACCTAAGGTTTATCAATCCATGGGAGGCGTAGGTTGAAGATGGTCTCTCTCAAACAACCCTGCAACCAAATAACAAAGAGTCTCTTGTGTCCCCAACACACCCAATACAATGGTAAATTGTATAGGTGCACTACTTCGGCGAAGAGATGGTGATACAAGTGCAATATGGATGGTAGATATAGGTTTTTGTAATCTGAAAATATAAAAACAGCAAGGTAACTAATGATAAAAATGAGCGTAAACGGTATTGCAATGCTAGGAAACAAGGCCTAGGGTTCATACTTTCACTAGTGCAAGTTCTCTCAACAATAATAACATAATTGGATCATACAACTATCCCTCAACATGCAACAAAGAGTCACTCCAAAGCCACTAATAGCGAAGAACAAACGAAGAGATTATGGTAGGGTACGAAACCACCTCAAAGTTATTCTTTCCAATCAATCCGTTGGGATATTCCTATGTGTCACAAACATCCCTAGAGTTCGTACTAGAATAACACCTTAAGACACAAATCAACCAAAACCCTAATGTCACCTAGATACTCCAATGTCACCTCATGTATCCGTGGGTATGATTATACGATGTGCGTCACACAATCTCAGATTCATCTATTCAACCAACACATAGAACCTCAAAGAGTGCCCCAAAGTTTCTACCGGAGAATCAAGACGAAAACGTGCGCCAACCCCTATGCATAGGTTCATGGGCGGAACCCGCAAGTTTATCACCAAAACATACATCAAGTGAATCAATAGAATAACCCATTGTCACCACGGTTATCCCACGCAAGACATACATCAAGTGTTCTCAAATCATTAAAGACTCAATCCGATAAGATAACTTCAAAGGGAAAACTCAATCCATTACAAGAGAGTAGAGGGGGAGAAACATCATAAGATCCAACTACAATAGCAAAGCTCGCGATACATCAAGATCGAATCACCTCAAGAACACGAGAGAGAGAGAGAGAGAGATCAAACACATAGCTACTGGTACATACCCTCAGCCCCGAGGGTGAACTACTCCCTCCTCGTCATGGAGAGCGCCGGGATGATGAAGATGGCCACCGGTGAGGGTTCCCCCCTCCGGCAGGGTGCCGGAACAGGGTCCCGATTGGTTTTTTGTGGCTACAGGGGCTTGCGGCGTCTAAAGTCCTGATCTATTCTGTTCCCTGATCGTTTTAGGGTATATGGATATATATAGGCGGCAGAAATGCGTCAGGGGAGCCACAGGGGCCCATGAGGGTGGAGGGCGCGCCCAGGAGGGGTGGGCGCGCCCCCTGCCTCGTGCCTCCCTTGTTGCTTTCCTGATGTGCACTCCAAGTCTCCCGGGTTGCTTTCCTTCCAAAAATAACATCTCCAGAAGGTTTCATTCCGTTTCGACTCCGTTTGATATTCCTTTTCTTCGAAACACTGAAACAAGGGAAAAACAGGAACTGGCATTGGGCTCTGGGTCAATAGGTTAGTCCCAAAAATAATATAAAAGTGCATAGTAAAGCCCATAAAACATCCAAGATGGATAATATAATAGCATGAATACTTCATAAATTATAGATACGTTGGAGACGTATCATTCACCTTGCCATCCTTCTTATCCGCCAAATACATGGGGCAGTTCCGCTTCCAGTGACTAGTCCCTTTGCAGTAGAAGGACTCAGTCTTAGGCTTAGGTCCAGACTTGGGCTTCTTCACTTGAGGAGCAACTTGCTTCCCATTCTTCTTGAAGTTCCCCTTCCTCCCTTTACCCTTTTTCTTGAAACTGGTGGTCTTGTTGACCATCAACACATGATGCTCCTTCTTGATTTCTACCTCCGCAGCCTTTAGCATTGCGAAGAGCTCGGGAATTGTCTTATTCATCCCTTGCATTTTATATTTCATCACGAAGCTCTTGTAGCTTGGTGGCAGTGATTGAAGAATTATGTCAATGACACTATCATCCGGAAGATTAACTCCCAGTTGAATCAAGTGATTATTATAGCCAGACATTTTGAGTATATGCTCACTGACAGAACTATTCTCCTCCATCTTGCAGCTATAGAACTTATTGGAGACTTCATATCTCTCAATCCGGGCATTTGCTTGAAATATTAACTTCAACTCCAGGAACATCTCATATGCTCCATGACGTTCAAAACATCGTTGAAGTCCCGGTTCTAAGCCGTAAAGCATGGCACACTGAACTATCGAGTAGTCATCAGCTTTGCTCTGCCAGACGTTCATAACATCTGGCGTTGCTCCTGCCGCGGGTTTGGCACCTAGCAGTGCTTCCAGGACGTAATTCTTCTGTGCCGCAATGAGGATAATCCTCAAGTTACGGACCCAGTCTGTGTAATCGCTACCATCATCTTTAAACTTTGCTTTCTCAAGGAACGCATTAAAATTCAACGGAACAACAGCACAGGCCATCTATCTACAACAACATAGACATGCAAAATACTATCAGGTACTAAGTTCATGATAAATTAAAGGTCAATTAATCATATTACTTAAGAACTCCCACTTAGATAGACATCCCTCTAATCATCTAAGTGATCACGTGATCCATATCAACTAAACCATGTCCGATCATCACGTGAGATGGAGTAGTTTTCAATGGTGAACATCACTATGTTGATCATATCTACTATATGATTCACGCTCGATGTTTCGGTCTCAGTGTTCCGAGGCCATATCTGCATATGCTAGGCTCGTCAAGTTTAACCCGAGTATTCTGCGTGTGCAAAACTGGCTTGCACCCGTTGTATGTGAACGTAGAGCTTATCACGCCCGATCATCACGTGGTGTCTCGGCACGATGAACTTTCGCAACGGTGCATACTCAGGGAGAACACTTATACCTTGAAATTTAGTGAGAGATCATCTTATAATGCTACCGTCGATCTAAGCAAAATAAGATGCATAAAGGATAAACATCACATGCAATCAATATAAGTGATTTGATATGGCCATCATCATCTTGTGCCTTTGATCTCCATCTCCAAAGCACCGTCATGATCACCATCGTCACCGGTGCGACACCTTGATCTCCATCTTAGCATCGTTGTCGTCTCGCCAACTATTGCTTCTACGACTATCGCTACCACTTAGTGATAAAGTAAAGCAATTACATGGCGATTGCATTTCATACAATAAAGCGACAACCATATGGCTCCTGCCAGTTGCCGATAACTTCGTTACAAAACATGATCATCTCATACAATAAAATTTAGCATCATGTCTTGACCATATCACATCACAGCATGCCCTGCAAAAACAAGTTAGACGTCCTCTACTTTGTTGTTGCAAGTTTTACATGGCTGCTACGGGCTGAGCAAGAACCATTCTTACCTACGCATCGAAACCACAACGATATTTCGTCAAGTATGTGTTGTTTTAACCTTCACAAGGACCGGGCGTATCCACACTCGATTCAACTAAAGTTGGAGAAACTGACACCCGCCAGCCACCTGTGTGCGAAGCACGTCGGTAGAACCAGTCTCGCGTAGGCGTACACGTAATGTCGGTCCGGGCCGCTTCATCCAACAATACCGCCGAATCAAAGTATGACATGCTGGTAAGCCGTATGACTTGTATCGCCCACAACTCACTTGTGTTCTACTCGTGCATATAACATCTACGCATAAACCTGGCTCGGATGCCACTGTTGGGGAACGTAGTAATTTCAAAAAAATTCCTACGCACACGCAAGATCATGGTGATGCATAGCAATGAGAGGGGAGAGTGTCGTCCATGTACCCTCGTAGACCGTAAGCGGAAGCGTTATGACAACGCGGTTGATGTAGTCGTACATCTTCACGATCGACCGATCCTAGTACCGAACGTACGACACCTCCGCGATCTGCACACGTTTAGCTTGGTGACGTCCCACGAACTCACGATCCAGTAGAGCTTCGAGGGAGAGTTCCGTCAGCACGACAGCATGATGACGATGATGATGAATCTACCGACGCAGGGCTTCGCCTAAGCACCACTATGATATGACCGAGGTGGATTATGGTGGAGGGGGCACCACACACGGCTAAGAGATCAATGATCAACTTGTGTGTCTATGGGGTGCCCCCTCCCCCGTATATAAAGGAGTGGAGGAGGGGGAGGAGGCCGGCCTCCTAGGCACGCCCCAAGGGGAGTCCTACTCCCACCGGGAGTAGGACTCCAACCCTTCCAAGACTAGGAGTAGGAGGGAAGGAAGGAGGAGAGAGGGGGAAGGAAAAAAGGGGGGCGCCGCCCCCCCTTCCTTGTCCAATTCGGACTAGAGGGGGGAGGGGGTGCGTGACCTGCCCTGGCCACCCCTTCCTCTCTCCACCAAGGCCCATTACACTCCCCGGGGGGTTCCGGTAACCCACCGGTACTCCGGTATTCGTCCAAACTCACTCGGAACACTTCCGAAGTCCAAACATAGTCATCCAATATATCAATCTTTATGTCTCGACCATTTCGAGACTCCTGTCAAGTCCGTGATCATATCCGGGATTCCGAACTACCTTCGGTACATCAAAACACATAAACTCATATTACCGATCGTCACCGAACGTTAAGCGTGCGGACCCTACGGGTTCGAGAACTATGTAGACATGACTGAGACACGTCTCCGGTCAATAACCAATAGCGGAACCTGGATGCTCATATTGGCTCCCACATATTCTACGAAGATCTTTATCGGTCAAACCGCATAACAACATACGTTGTTCCCTTTGTCATCGGTATGTTACTTGCCCGAGATTCGATCGTCGGTATCTCAATACCTAGTTGAATCTCGTTACTGGCAAGAATCTTTACTCGTTCCGTAATACATCATCCTGCAACTAACTCATTAGTTACATTGCTTGCAAGGCTTATAGTGATGTGCATTACCGAGAGGGCCCAGAGATACCTCTCCGACAACCGGAGTGACAAATCCTAATCTCGATCTATGCCAACTAAACAAATACCATCGGAGACACCTGTAGAGCACCTTTATAATCACCCAGTTACGTTGTATCGTTTGGTAGCACACAAAGTGTTCCTCTGGTATTCGGGAGTTGCATAATCTCATAGTCATAGGAACATGTATAAGTCATGAAGAAAGCAATAGGAATATACTAAACGATCAAGTGCTAAGCTAACGGAATGGGTCAAGTCAATCACATCATTCACTAATGATGTGATCCTGTTAATCAAATGACAACTCATGTCTATGGTCAGGAAACATAACCATCTTTGATTCAACGAGCTAGTCAAGTAGAGGCATACTAGTTACACTTTGTTTGTCTATGTATTCACACATGTATTATGTTTCCGGTTAATACAATTCTAGCATGAATAATAAACATTCATCATGATATAACGAAATATAAATTACAACTTTATTATTGCCTCTAGGGCATATTTCCTTCAGTGAATTTGAGAGATACTTGTGTTAAAGTTTGTGATACCCGTAGCATGCACGTATGGTGAACCGTTATGTGACAAAGTCGGAGCATGATTTATTTTTTTGATTGTCTTCCTTATGAGTGGCCGTCGGGGACGAGCAATGGTCTTTTCCTACCAATCTATCCCCCTAGGAGCATGTGTGTAGTACTTTGTTTTGATAACTAATAGATTTTTGCAATAAGTATATGAGTTCTTTATGACTAATGTTGAGCCCATGGATTATACACACTCTCACCCTTCCACCATTGCTAGCCTCTCTTGTGCCGCACAACTTTCGCCGGTACCATACACCCACCATATACCTTCCTCAAAACAGCCACCATACCTACCTATTATGGCATTTCCATAGCCATTCCGAGATATATTGCCATGCAACTTTCCACCATTCCGCTTATTATGACACACTCCATCATTGTCATATTGCTTTGCATGATCATGTAGTTGACATCGTATTTGTGGCAAAGCCACCGTTCATGATTTTCATACATGTCACTCTTGATTCATTGCACATCCCGGTACACCGCCGGAGGCATTCACATAGAGTCATATTTTGTTCTAAGTATTGAGTTGTAAATAAAGAAAAGTGTGATGATCATCATTATTAGAGCATTGTCCCAGTGAGGAAAGGATGATGGAGACTATGATTCCCCCACAAGTCGGGATGAGACTCCGGACGAAAAAAAAGAGAAAAAAAGAGGCCATAAAAAAGGAGAAGGCCCAAAAAAACAACAAAAAAATGAGAGAAAAAGAGAGAAGGGGCAATGCTACTATCCTTTTACCACACTTGTGCTTCAAAGTAGCACGATTATCTTCATGATAGAGAGTCTCCTATGTTGCCACTTTCATATACTAGTGGGAATATTTCATTATAGAACTTGGCTGGTATATTCCAATGATGGGCTTCCTCAAAATGCCCTAGGTCTTCGTGAGCAAGCGAGTTGGATGCACACCCACTTAGTTTCTTTTTGAGCTTTCATACACTTATAGCTCTAGTGCATCCGTTGCATGGCAATCCCTACTCACTCACATTGATATCTATTGATGGGAAACTTCATAGCCCGTTGATACGCCTAGTTTATGTGAGACTATCTTCTCCCTTTTTGTCTTCTCCACAACCACCATTCTATTCCACCTATAGTGCTATGTCCATGGCTCATGCTCATGTATTGCTCGAAGATTGAAAAAGTTTGAGAACATCAAAAGTATGATACAATTGCTTGGCTTGTCATCGGGGTTGTGCATGATTTAAATATTTTGTGTGGTGAAGATAGAGCATAGCCAGACTATATGATTTTGTAGGGATAGCTTGCTTTGGCCATGTTATTTTGAGAAGACATGATTGCTTTGTTAGTATGCTTGAAGTATTATTGTTTTCATGTCAATATTAAACTTTTGTTTTGAATCTTATGGATCTGAATATTCTAGCCACAATAAAGAAGATTACATTGATAAATATGTTAGGTAGCATTCCACATCAAAAATTCTGTTTTTATCATTTACCTACTCGAGGACAAGCAGGAATTAATCTTGGGAATGCTGATACATCTCCAACGTATCTATAATTTTTGATTGTTCCATGCTATTATATTATCCATCTAGGATGTTTTATATGCATTTATATGCTATTTTATATGATTTTTGGGACTAACCTATTAACCTAGAGCCCAGTGCTAGTTTCTGTTTTTCCTCGTATTTGAGTTCTACAGAAAAGGAATAACAAACGGAGTCCAATTGATGTGCCAATTTTTGATGATTTTTTATGGACCAAAAGAATCCCCCGGAGTAAAAGAGTTGGGCCAGAAGAGTACCGGCCTGCCCACGAGGGTGGGGGGCACGCCCTACCGCCTGGGCGCGCCCCCTATCTTGTGGACGGCTCGGAGACCCCCCCTGACGTGAGACCTATGCCGAAAATTCCTATAGATACAGAAACCTCCAGAAAATAACCCGGGAGTTTTGCCGCCGCAAGCCTCTGTAGCCACCAAAAACCAATCGGGACCCTGTTCCGGCACCCTGCCGGAGGGGGCATCCATCACCGGTGCCATCTTCATCATCCCGACGCTCTCCATGACGAGGAGGGAGTAGTTCACCCTCGGGGCCGAGGGTATGTACCAGTAGCTATGTGTTTGATCTCTCTCTCTCTCTCTCTCTCTCGTGTTCTTGATTTGGCACGATCTTGATGTATCGCGAGCTTTGCTATTATAGTTGGATCTTATGATATTTCTCCCCCTCTACTCTCTTGTAATGGATTGAGTTTTCCTTTTGAAGTTATCTTATCGGATTGAGTCTTTAAGGATTTGAGAACACTTGATGTATGTCTTGCATGTGCTTATCTGTGGTGACAATGGGATATTCACGTGATCTACTTGATGTATGTTTTGGTGATCAATTTGCGGGTTCAGTGGCCTTGTGAACTTATGCATAGGGGTTGGCACGCGTTTTCTTCTTGACTCTCCGGTAGAAACTTTGGGGCACTCTTTGAAGTTCTTTGTGTTGGTTGAATAGATGAATCTGAGAATGTGTGATGCATATTGTATAATCATACCCGCAGATACTTGTGGTGACATTGGAGTATCTAGGTGACATTAGGGTTTTGGTTGATTTGTATCTTAAGGTGTTATTCTAGTACGAACTCTAGGATAGATAGAACGAAAAGAATAGCTTCGTGTTATTCTTCTACGGACTCTTGAATAGATCGATCAGAAAGGATAACTTTGAGGTGGTTTCGTACCCTACAATAATCTCTTCGTTTGTTCTCCGCTATTAGTGACTTTGGAGTGACTCTTTGTTGCATGTTGAGGGATAGTTATATGATCCAATTATGTTATTATTGTTGAGAGAACTTGCACTAGTGAAAGTACGAACCCTAGGCCTTGTTTCAACGCATTGCAATACCGTTTGTGCTCACTTTTATCATTAGTTACCTTGCTGTTTTTATATTTTCAGATTACAAAAACCTATATCTACCATCCATATTGCACTCGTATCAACATCTCTTCGCCGAACTAGTGCACCTATACAATTTACCATTGTATTGGGTGTATTGGGGACACAAGAGACTCTTTGTTATTTGGTTGCAGGGTTGTTTGAGAGAGACCATCTTCAACCTACGCCTCCCACGGATTGATAAACCTTAGGTCATCCACTTGAGGGAAATTTGCTACTGTCCTACAAACCTCTGCACTTGGAGGCCCAATAACGTCTACAAGAAGAAGGTTGCAGAGTAGACATCACTCCGCTGCCCGGAGACCCAGCTATTCCTCTTTTGACGAAGATGCTGGTTCCGGCACCGTACCAGGCGCCGGAGAAGAAGGACAACAAGAAGGGCAAGGCGGCTAGAAGTGGCATTCGCCGTAAAGGTACTTCAGACATAGCGTCCAAAGATACCGAAGTTCTCTCCTCCCACGAAGGAGATGAAGACGAAGAGGAGGAGGAGAGCCATTCTCCCCTTAAGGGGGGAAAGAAGAAAAGGGGGGCTTCCACGGACCCAGAGGCGGTGGCGTCCAAGAAGGGGAAGCTCTCCCTTTCGGATGATTCGGAATCGGACGTCGAAGCCGTCCCCGAGTGGCACCCCAGGCCGAAGCCCCTGGCCGAATCGTAAGTATTCAAAGATAGTGTATATATTCGGCTTTTTATAAATTGTAGGGTGACATATCATCTATGTTTTTCAGTCCGGCCCGTGACCACCCCCAACAATCATTGTCTTCGGGGAATTCTTTGGCGCCGGAGATGATGGAGAGCGAGTCGCCTCCACAAGCCTCCCCGCCACATGCCACAGATGACACCGAGGTGTTATCCCAAAGGACATCTCCGGGCCAGGGAGAGGTGCGGAAGGCCGCTAAAACGGCGCCAGAGGGCAATGCCTCGGCGACCGGAAACATGGGGGGCGTAATCCCCATGGAGACTAACGGTGGGGGCCTTGACCAGTCCGGCCCCCAGCCGAATACTCCTCTAGAGGCCCACACGGCTCCGGACCCGAGCGAGCAGCCCCCTTCGAAGGAGAGGGGAGTGCCGACTCCATCGATGACCTCCATCAATCCAGAGGCGCCAAATACATTGAGGGAAGCACTTCACCATGCTTCCATCATGGATGAACACCGTGCCCTGATGGGTATGGTGGTTTAAAAGGTTTAGTCCGCCAAAAGCAGACTGAATGAAGCGTTCACTAGCCTGTTAACAGGCTTTGAGGTATGTGATGTAATATCTTTGGCCGCTTTCGCCTGTAATAATACGCCTGTGTATAGATAGTAGCCCCTGAGACTCTGTTCGGCTTTTTGAAGAAAGGTCCGGACAGATGGTCGAATATTCCAGAGGTAACATACTTGTCTACTTTGGTGAATAGGCTTCGCTGCTAGCAGCTTCAGCCAAGAACGCGGAAGTTTCCGAACTCCAGCAGAAACTGAAGCTGGCTGATGATGAGATCGACCGTATTAACAAGCGGTTCGATGAGGCCCAAGGTATGCTTTGAAAAGACCCCTTACAAGCCTGAATTATAATGCAAACTTAGAGTTTTAAGCTCATGCACAACTATGTAAATGATTGTAGGCAACGCGACCGAGGTCGAGGCCCTCAAGAGTGCCCTTGCCGAAGCCAAGGAGGAGGCGAGGGTAAGCAAAGCAGCCGCAGAGAAGGCGGCTGCGGATGTGGAGGCCGAAAAGGCCGCCCGCCTTAAGTATGAGGCGAGGGTGACCGAAGTAGAGCAAGCGCTCCAGGAGGACGCCACCAAGTGTGAGTCCTTGCATGAGAGTAACAAGGCCCAAGCGGCGGAACTCACCAAGACTCTTCAAGCTATGACGGAGGCGTGGTCCGAGTCCCGGGCCGCTCGCGAGGGCATCAAGCAAGCCGGACAGATAGCGGCTGGTAAGCCTTTTCTTTTACAGAGTATATTCGGCGGTTGATAACCCACAAGTATAGGGGATAGCAACAGTTTTCGAGGGTAGAGTATTCAACCCAAATTTATTGATTCGACACAAGGTGAGCCAATGAATATTCTCAAGTATTAGCAGTTGAGTTGTCAATTCAACCACACCTGGATATAACTTAATATCTGCAGCAAAGTATTTAGTAGCAAAGTAATATGGAAGTAACGGTAACGGTAGCAAAAGTAATATTTTGGGTTTTGTAGTGATTGTAACAGTAGCAACGGAAAAGTAAATA
The DNA here is from genome assembly GCF_018294505.1 of Triticum aestivum. Lineage (NCBI taxonomy): Eukaryota > Viridiplantae > Streptophyta > Magnoliopsida > Poales > Poaceae > Triticum > Triticum aestivum. Next base: position 62,264,553 of record NC_057811.1, read on the forward strand.
AGCGAAGAAAATATGTGAAAAGCTCGTAGGCATTGGTTCGGTGATGGAGAATTATGCCGGATGCGGTTACATAGGGTGACACAAAACTAGCTCCAATTCATCAATGTAATGTAGGCATGTATTCTGAATATAGTCATACGTGCTTATGGAAAAGAACTTGCATGACATCTTTTGTCCTACCCTCCCGTGGCAGCGGGGTCCTAATGGAAACTAAGGGATATTAAGCCCTCCTTTTAATAGAGTACCAGACCAAACATTAACACATAGTGAATACATGAACTCCTCAAACTACGGTCATCACCGGGTGTGGTCCCGATTACTGTCACTTCGGGGTTGCCGGATCATAACACATAGTAGGTGACTATAGACTTGCAAGATAGGATCAAGAACACACATATATTCATGAAAACATAATAGGTTCAGATCTGAAATCATGGCACTCGGGCCCTAGTGACAAGCATTAAGCATAGCAAAGTCATAGCAACATCAATCTCAGAACATAGTGGATACTAGGGATCAAACTCTAACAAAACTAACTCAATTACATGACAAATCTCATCCAACCCATCACCGTCCAGCAAGCCTACGATGGAATTACTCACGCACGGCGGTGAGCATCATGAAATTGGTGATGGAGGATGGTTGATGATGACGATGGCGATGGATTCCCCTCTCCGGAGCCCCGAACAGACTCCAGATCAGCCCTCCCGAGAGAGTTTAGGGCTTGGCGGCGGCTCCGTATCGTAAAACACGATGAATCTTTCTCTCTGATTTTTTCTCCCCGAACACGAATATATGGAGTTGGAGTTGAGGTCGGTGGAGCTCCAGGGGGCCCACGAGGCAGGGGGCGCACCCAAGGGGGCATGCGCGCTCCCACCCTCGTGGCAAGGGTGTGGGCCCACTGGCCTTGATTCTTTCGCCAGTATTTTTTATTATTTCCAAAAATAATCTCCGTGGAGTTTCAGATCATTCCGAGAACTTTTGTTTCTGCACATAAACAACACCATGGCAATTCTGCTGAAAACAGCGTCAGTCCGGGTTAGTTCCATTCAAATCATGCAAGTTAGAGTCCAAAACAAGGGCAAAAGTGTTTGGAAAAGTAGATACGACATAGACGTATCAACTCCCCAAGCTTAAACCTTTGCTTGTCCTCAAGCAATTCAGTTGATAAACTGAAAGTGATAAAGAAAAACTTCTACAAACTCTGTTTGCTCTTGTTGTTGTAAGTATGTAAAGCCAGCATTCAAGTTTTCAGCAAAGATTATGAATTAACCATATTCACAATAACTCTTAGGTCTCATGTTTACTCATATCAATGGCATAATCAACTAGCGAGCAATAATAATAAATCTCGGATGACAACACTATCTCAAAACAATCATGATATGATATAACAAGATGGTATCTCGCTAGCCCTTTCTGAGACCACAAAACATAAATGCAAAGCACCTTTAAAGATCAAGGACTGACTAAACATTGTAATTCATGGTAAAAGAGATCCAATCATAGTCATACCCAATATAAATTAATAGTAATGGATGCAAATGACAGCGGTGCTCTCAGCTGGTGATTTTTAATGAGAGGGTGATGACTCAACATAAAAGTAAATAGATAGTCCCTTCGCAGAGGGAAGCAGGGATTTGTAGAGGTGCCAGAGCTCGGTTTTGAAATAGAGATGAATAATATTTTGAGCATCATACTTTCATTGTCAACATAACAACCAAGAGATGGCGATATCTTCCATGCTACACACATTATAGGCGGTTCCCAAACAGAATGGTAAAGTTTATACTCCCCCTCCACCAACAAGCATCAATCCACGGCTTGCTCGAAACAACGAGTGCCTCCAACTAACAACAGTCCCGGGGGAGTTTTGTTTGCAATTATTTTGATTTGATTTGCATAAAGCATGGGACTGGGCATCCCGGTGACCAACCATTTTCTCGTGAGTGAGGAGCGGAGTCCACTCCTCTTGAGAATAACCCGCCTAGCATGGAAGATATGGATAGCCCTAGTTGATACATGAGCTATTCGAGCATACAAAACAGAATTTCATTTGAAGGTTTAGAGTTTGGCACATACAAATTTACTTGGAACGACAGGTAGATACCGCATATATAGGAAGGTATGGTGGACTCATATGGAATAACTTTGGGGTTTAAGGGATTGGATGCACAGGCAGTATTCCCGCTTAGTAAAAGTGAATGCTAGCAAAAGACTGGGAAGCGACCAACTAGAGAGCGACAACAGTCATGAACATGCATTAAAATTAATAAACATTGAGTGCAAGCATGAGTAGGATATAATCCACCATGAACATAAATATCGTGAAGGCTATGTTGATTTGTTTCAACTACATGTGTGAACATGTGCCAAGTCAAGCCACTTGAATCATTCAAAGGAGGATACCACCCCATCATACCAGATCACAACCATTTTAATAGCATGTTGGCACGCAAGGTAAACCATTATAAACTCCTAGCTAATTAAGCATGGCATAAGTAACTATAATCTCTAATTGTCATTGCAAGCATGTTCATTCATAATAGGCTGAATCAGGAACGATGAACTAATCATATTTACAAAAACAAGAGAGGTCGAGTTCATACCAGCTTCTCTCATCTCAATCAGTCCACCATATATCATCATAATTTCCTTTCACTTGCACGACCGAACGATGCGAATAATAATAGTGCACGTGCATTGGACTAAGCTGGAATCAGCGAGCATTCAATAAACAGGAGAAGACAAGGCAGTATGGCTCTTGGTTAAATCAACAATAATGCATATAAGAGCCACTTCAACAATTTAATTATGGTCTTCTCCTATCGACCCCCAAAGAAAAGAAAAGAAATAAAACTATTTACACGGGAAAGCTCCCAACAAGCAAAAGAAGAACATGAAATCTTTTTGGGTTTTCTTTTAATTATTACTACTACAAGCAAGAAAGTAAACTAGCTAAAAGCTACAACTAAATTTTTTTGTTTTTTCTTAAGGTTTATTAAACACACAAGAAGAAAGCAAGAAAAAGAAAATAAACTAGCATGGATAGTACACTGAAAGAGTATGAGCACCGACAACTAGCAATGAGTGTGTGAACAAAAATGTAATGTCGGTGGGAAATACGTACTCCCCCAAGCTTAGGCTTTTGGCCTAAGTTGGTTTATTGCCACGGATGGCCTGGCGGATATCCAAAGTTATAGTTGGGGTCGTACTGAGAAGAAGAAGCCTCTGATTGCCACTGGTTGGCAATCATCTCCAGATCCCACTGGTAATTAGACTGTCGTGGAGGATCAAACTGTGGTTCCAGCTCTGGCTCTGTGGCTGATGTAGGGTTCCGGTAGGCGTGAATGGCCGCCAGCAGAACGAGATACTGGCCTGCAGATAAATCAAACAAGGAAGGAGCAGGCAAGGTAATAGTCTCAGGGTGATGTTTAAAGAACAATTTGTATTTAAGCGCCCTTTCCCTATTCTTAACAATAAAATCATGCACTACCATTTTTTTATAATCTAAATAAACAGTAGGCGGCAATTTTTCTTCTTTTTCATAGTGCCTAATAGGTATGTTATAGTATGCAGCAAGGCGTGAAGCATAGACACCTCCAAAGATGGGGCCCTTTGTACAGTTCAGACTTAACCGTTTGGCAATAATAGCGCCCATACTAACAGAGTCATCACGGAATAAAGCATGGAACAAAATAATAATATCAGGAACACTAAGGTTTCCACAGTTTCCGCGACCAATTAAGCAACGACTAGCAAATATTGCAAAGTAGTGTAAAACAGGAAAATGTATGCTAGTGATTCTTGCATCGGAAACCTTCCTAGTTTCCCCTACAGTAATAGTATCAATAAACCCGTCCACATCTCTACAATGTGGTTCCTCTCAGCTACCCTCGAAAGGTATTTTGCAAACCTGCAAAATTCATATAGTGACATCTTCTTAACCACATCATATAAATGAAACTCTACTGAAGGAGGTGATTCCTTAGGATAATAGTAGAAGTTTTGCACAAAAGTATTGGTGAGTAAGAGATACTGTTCGCGTTGGTCGCGGAGGAAGTTGGTGAGGCCTGCATTGTGAGCCAATTCATAAAAATCATCATAAATCCCGGCAGCTCTCAAGAAATCATCGGAAGGCCATTCACACGGCCGAACCTCCGTGGTGCAAGGCAGATTATATTTGGGCCTCTCTGCTTCTTCACTTTGCTTTTCCTTCGAGCTTCGGCTTGATGAACCCCTCAAAAATCTCTTCATCGTTTTCTGAAAATTTCTGAAATTTTTAGTAACTTCAAATAAAAGTGAGCCAAGCTCAACAAAATTGATAGCAACTACTCCTACAAGTGCCCAGAGCCTATATCATGCATTAGAACTACTTGGAACCATATAAATTTGACATGCAAGCTCAAGAACATGGTCACCTAGACAGCACAAATTTGCAATGAATAAAGCACTAGAACAAAAACTAATTGGACCAATGGAGGAGTCACATACCAAGGAACAATCCCCCAAAGCAGTTTTGTGAGAGGTGCTTTGAGCAAGGAGATCGAAAATCGTAGCAAAATGAGCTAGAACTCGTGCTTGAGCTGGATGGTGATTTTTTTGGGAGGAAGAAGAAGTGTGTGGGTGCAGGAATAAGTGGAGGGGAGCCACCATGGGCCCACGAGGCAGGGGGGCGCGCCCAGGGGGGTGGGCGTGCCCTGGACCCTCGTGGCCAGGTGCCAGCTCCCCCTGATGTGTTCTCAGTGCCAAATATTCTCAAATATTCCAGAAAAAATCATATTAAATTGGCAGGGCATTTGGAGAACTTTTATTTTCGGGGTATTTTTTTATTGCACGGATAATTAAAAAACTGATAGAAAAATACTATTTTTACTTTATTTCAACTAAATAACAGAAAGTAAAAGGAGGGTACAGAAGGTTGTGCTTTCTAACTTCATCCATCTCATGCTCATCAAAAGGAATCCACTAACAAGGTTGATCAGGTCTTGTTAACAAACTCATTCCGAATTGCATGAAACCGGAGAAATTTCGTATAACTCTATGTTACCTCAACGGGGATATGCACATCCCCAATAATAAGAATATCATATTTCTTCTTGACAGTAGGAAGAGGAAATTCAAAACCTCCAAAAATAATCGATGGAATTTTTCCAATAGAATTGATACTGTGGACTTGAGGTTGTTTCCTCGGGAAGTGTACCGTATGCTCATTACCATTAACATGAAAAGTGACATTGCCTTTGTTGCAATCAATAACAGCCTCTGCAGTATTCAAAAAGGGTCTTCCAAGAATAATAAGCATACTATCGTCCTCGGGAATATCAAGAATAACAAAGTCCGTTAAAATAGTGATGTTTGCAACCACAACAGGCACATCCTCACAAATACCAACAGGTATAGCAGTTGATTTATCAGCCATTTGCAAAGATATTTTAGTAGGTGTGAACTTATTCAAATCAAGTCTACGATATAAAGAGAGAGGCATAACACTAACACCGGCTCCAAGATCACATAAAGCAGTTTTAACATAGTTTCTTTTAATGGAGCATGGTATAGTTGGTACTTCTGGATCTCCTAGTTTCTTAGGTATTCCACCCTTAAAAGTATAATTAGCAAGCATGGTGGAAATTTCAGCTTCCGGTATCTTTCTTTTATTAGTAACAATTTGTTTCATATAGTTAGCATAAGGATTCATTTTGATCATATCAGTCAAATGCATACGCAAAAAGATAGGTCTAATCATTTCAGCAAAGCACTCAAAATCCTCGTCATCCTTTTTCTTGGATGGTTTGGGAGGAAAAGGCATGGGTTTCTGAACCCATGGTTCTCTTTCTTTGCCGTGCTTCCTAACAACAAAGTCTCTCTTATCATAACATTGATTCTTTGATTGTGGGTTATCAAGATCAACAGCAGGTTCAATTTCCACATCATTATCATTGCTAGGTTGAGCATCAATATGAACATCTTCATTAACATTTTCACTAGTTTCATGTTCATTACCAGATTGTATTTCAGCATCAGAAATAGAAATATCATTTGGATTCTCAGGTGGTTCAGCAATAGGTTCACTAGAAGCATGCAAAGTCCTATCATTTTTCTTTTTCTACTTTTTAGAAGGGCTAGGTGCATCAATATTATTTCTCTGAGAATCTTGCTCAATTCTCTTAGGATGGCCTCTAGGATACAAAGGTTCCTGAGTCATTTTACCAGTTCTAGTAGCCACTCTAACAGCAAATCATTATTCTTACAATTCAATTCATTGAGCAAATCATTTTGAGCTTTAAGTACTTGTTCTACTTGAGTGGTAACCATAGAAGCATGTTTAGTAATGAGCTTAAGTTCACCTTTAACTCTAGACATATAATCACCCAAGTGTTCAATCATATAAGCATTTTGTTTTAATTATCTACCAAAATAAGCATTAAAATCTTCTTGCTTAACCATAAAGTTATCAAACTCATCCAAGCATTGGCTAGCAAACTTAGTAGGAGGGATTTCAGCTTTATCATATCTATAGAGAGAATTTACCTTTACTACCTGTGTCGGGTTATCAAGACCATGAGTTTCTTCAATAGGTGATGAATTAAGATCATATATTTCTTCAACATGCGGTAAATTAAGACCATGTATTTCTTCAATAGGAGATAAATTCTTAACATCTTCTGCTTTAATACCTTTTTCTTTCATAGATTTCTTTGCCTCTTGCATATCTTCAGGACTGAGAAATAGAACTCCTCTTTTCTTCGGAGTTGGCTTAGGAGTTGGTTTAGGAATTGGCTCAGGAAGTGTCCAATTATTTTCATTAGTCAACATATTATTCAACAGAATTTCAGCTTCATCTGGTGTTCTTTCCCTGAAAACAGAACCAGCACAACTATCCAGGTGGTCTCTGGAAGCATCGGTTAGTCCATTATAAAAGATATCAACTATTTCATTTTTCTTGAGAGGATGATCAGGCAAAGCATAAAGTAATTGGAGAAGCCTCCCCCAAGCTTGTGGGAGACTCTCTTCTTCAATTTGCACAAAATTATATATATCCCTTAAAGCAGCTTGTTTCTTATGAGCAGGGAAATATTTAGCAGAGAAATAATAAATCATATCCTGGGGACTACGCACACAACCAGGATCAAGAGAATTAAACCATATCTTAGCATCACCCTTTAATGAGAACGGAAATATTTTAAGGATATAAAAGTAGCGGATTCGCTCATCATTAGTGAACAGGGTGGCTATATCATTTAATTTAGTAAGATGTGCCACAACAGTTTCAGATTCATAGCCATAAAAAGGATCAGATTCAACCAAAGTAATTATATCAGGATCAATGGAGAATTCATAATCCTTATCAGTAACAAAGATAGGTGAAGTAGCATAAGCAGGATCATATTTCATTCTAGCATTCAGAGTTTTTTGTTTAAGCTTAGCTAATAATTTCTTAAGATCACTTCTATCATTGCAAGCAAGAAAGTCTCCAGCAGTTTCTTCATCCATAACATAGCCCTCAGGCACAACAGGCAATTCATATTTATTGGGAGAGTCTTCATCATCACTTTCTTCAATATTATCAGTTTCAATAATTTCATTCTCTCTAGCCCTAGCAAGTTGTTCATCAAGAAATTCACCAAGTGGCACAGTAGTATTAAGCATAGAAGTAGTTTAATCATAAGTATCATGCATAGCAGAAGTGGCATCATCAATAACATGCGACATATCAGAATTAATAGCAGAAGCAGGTTTAGGTGTCGCAAGCTTACTCAAAACAGAAGGTGAATCAAGTGCAGAGCTGGATGGCAGTTCCTTACCTCCCCTCGTAGTTGAGGGATAAATTTTTGTTTTCTCGTCTTTCAAGTTCCTCATAGTAACCAGCAGATATTAATCCCAAGTGACTCAAAGAATAGAGCTAAGCTCCCCGGCAACGGCGCCAGAAAATAGTCTTGATAACCCACAAGTATAGGAGATCGCAATAGTTTTGGAGTGTAGAGTATTCAACCCAAATCTATTGATTCAACACAAGGGGAGCCAAAGAATATTCTCATGTATTAGTAGTTGAGTTTTCAATTCAACCACACCTGGATAACTTAATATCTGCAGCAAAGTATTTAGTAGCAAAGTAATATGGAAGTAACGGTAACGGTAGCAAAAGTAATATTTTGGGTTTTGTAGTGATTGTAATAGTAGCAACGGAAAAGTAAATAAGCGAAGAACAATATGTGAAAAGTTCATAGGCATCGGATCGGTGATGGAGAATTATGCCGGATGTGGTTCATCATGTAACAGTCATAACATAGGGTGACACAGAACTAGCTCCAATTCATCAATGTAATGCAGGCATGTATTTTGAATATAGTCATACGTGCTTATGGAAAAGAACTTGCATGACATGATTTGTCCTACCCTCCCGTGGCAGCGGGGTCCTAATGGAAACTAAGGGATATTAAGGCCTCCTTTTAATAGAGTACCGGACCAAAGCATTAACACATAGTGAATACATGAACTCCTCAAACTACGATCATCACCGGGAGTGGTCCCGATTATTGTCACTTCGGGGTTGCCGGATCATAACACATAGTAGGTGACTATAGACTTGCAAGATAGGATCAAGAACTCAAATATATTCATGAAAACATAATAGGTTCAGATCTGAAATCATGGCACTCGGGCCCTAGTGACAAGCATTAAGCATAGCAAAGTCATAGCAACATCAATCTCAGAACATAGTGGATACTAGGGATCAAACCCTAACAAAACTAACTCGATTACATGACAAATCTCATCCAACCCATCACCGTCCAGCAAGCCTACGATGGAATTACTCACGCATGGCGGTGAGCATCATGAAATTGGTGATGGAGGATGGTTGATGATGACGATGGCGATGGATTCCCCTGTATGGAGCCCCGAACGGACTCCAGATCAGCCCTCCCGAGAGAGTTTAGGGCTTGGTGGCAGCTCCGTATCGTAAAACGCGATGAATCTTTCTCTCTGATTTTTCTCCCCGAACACGAATATATGGAGTTGGAGTTGAGGTCGGTGGAGCTCCAGGGGGCCCACGAGGCAGGGGGCGCACCCAGGGTGCAGGCGCGCCCCCACCCTCGTGGCAAGGGTGTGGGCCCCTGGCCTTGATTCTTTCGCCAGTATTTTTTATTATTTCCAAAAATAATCTCCGTGGAGTTTCAGGTCATTCCGAGAACTTTTGTTTCTGCACATAAATAACACCATGGCAATTCTGCTAAAATTAGTGTCAGTCCGGGTTAGTTCCATTCAAATCATGAAAGTTAGAGTCCAAAACAAGGGCAAAAGTGTTTGGAAAAGTAGATACGACGGAGACGTATAAGCGGTCAAAGATATGCTTTGCTAAATCAACTGTGGACTGCTCCAGACGCTTTTGCGGATCTCCCGAGGAGTGCTGCTGATACCGCCCAATATTTCCGGGAACACAATGGAGAAGCTCTTCTGGTCGCAGTATTTGGCGCCGGAGCGACCAGCGCTACTGAACAATTAGATGATGCAGCTGGCGGAGCTGCACGGGATGTCCGATTTGGCCATGAAGGACGTCATAGTCCGGCTATGGCCAGCCGGACCCATTTTGAGCAGCTATGGCCTGGTCAAGCGACTCGGTGACGCCTTGCCCCGAATAGAGGCAGTAAAGCGCTTGACATGTACTGAGGGCGCACGGATGGCCTTTGCCCGTGTCAAGGTGCACTGGGCGAAGATGAAGGCCGCCAGCGTGGCCGTTGAAGGTCCGCCCGGAGACAAGGTCCACCGTACGCCGGAGCGCTACTTCGACGATGTCCTTGAGGGTGCCCGTTTGATAGAGGGTCAATGCTCGAAGGATATTATGTTCGAGTTAATGTATCCGAGCTACCCAGACATTTTATCATAAACGAGGCTTTGTAATATATTTGTGCCTGTTATCTTGAATTACTTCTCCTCCTGTGCGGTCATTTGTATTTTTGAGAGTTTGCCAATCGTCGGCTTCAGCCCCCACGTAGATAGTACGGGGGGTGTTCGGGATAGCACATAATCACACTTGACCCAACGTCTTGGTCCATAAAGGAGGTGTTAGTGCGGCGAATGAGGCAATCGAACTATGTGGCTTTACCATGCTCACTTAGCCATAGGAGTTTGACAATGGGGTTGTAAGATAACCCCTGGTGCGTATGCGGCTATTGAACTTAGATGCCTTTAGACGCATGACTGAGCAAAGCCTGCCCTTCGTGTAATATGGAAGAAATCGCTAGAGATTTAATAAGTCACCGAATTGCTGACCAGCTCTCGCCGCATCACGACAGTCAGTTATCGGCTATCTCTACTGAGGTGCTTGACTGGGCTAGCCAGAAACACAATCGCAGTAGTTCTCCCTTTACTACCTTAGCCGAAAACGGAATGTAAAGTGGCAAGCATAGGAGCCGGCAACCCAACTATTGACCAAAGACGTGATTCGGAGCCGATGCATATAATGAAGTATTCGGGACGCCGAAGTGTACTATGAGAGTGTTTGGACTTTCTATTGTTTGAAGATATATATGGCTTGAATAGAGCCCCTAGCGATTAAAGTCGTACCAAGGTGTATCTGCCAATCTGACGCAAAAAAGAAAAGGAGGGAAAACAAAATTAAAAAATAAGCCTATACCAAACAAGGCTGGGCAAAACCGTTTCCATTATAGTCTGATTGGTATGTCAAAACGTATATTTACAGAAGATGCAATAAGCATCGTGGCTATTTTACATGCCGAGAACAAGGGAAAGCTGTATACAGGTCCTAAATTTGAAAATATGATCTAAAAGATCCTTTGGACACTGTGCCGCACGTCTGCGCCACTTTTCACCTTGGTGTAGGATCCTTTGAGAGGATCTACAATCGAGTATGTATAAGGGGCCTAGAAGGGGGCCCATGTTACCACCAGAAATTGATGTGGGTTATAAAGAACCTGAAAAAAGGTGGAACAATATGGAGGTCCGCATCGAGCCATACCGTGGACCTTATGTTTAGCGTGCCTCCATCCTTGCCCATGGTATTTTTAACGCGTAGTTATGCACGCGCGGTGCGTATGCCGCTATCAGGCTGGGCGTGGACGGAGGCCAAATTGTTAATCTAGCTCTGGATGAGCCAGATTGTCGTTCTACAGGGTAGACCAGACTCGTTTAACAATGTCCGGGGGCTTGACTACCAGTGTAGTATTCGGCTTAGCGAGGCCCCCTTGCACCTCGGCTGCGAGGGCCGCGGTATGCTCCTCTGTACGGAGGGGAGCGCTCCATGTTTCCATTGACTGTTATAACGCCACGTGGTCCAGGCATCTTAAGCTTTAGATAAGCGTAGTGCGGGACTGCATTGAAACGGGCGAAAGCGGTTCGTCCGAGTAGCGCATGTGCCACTGCGGAACGGGACAATGTCGAAGATCAGGTCTTCACTCCGGAAGTTACCCGGTGAGCCGAAGACGACTTCTAGCGTTATGGATCCTGTGCAATAGGCCTCTATACCGGGTATTACCCCTTTAAAGGTGGTTTTAGTGGGCTTGATTCTTGATGGATCAATGCCCATTTTATGGACGGTGTCCTGATAAAGCAGATTGAGACTGCTGCCGCCGTCCATAAGGACTCGCGTGAGGTGGAATCCGTCAATAATTGGGTCGAGGACCAATGCAGCCGAACCTCCATGACGGATACTGGTCGGATGGTCTCTGCGATCAAAGGTGATCGGACAGGCTGACGACGGGTTAAATTTTGGGGCGACTGGCTCAATGGCGTAGACGTCCCTTAACACACGCTTGCGCTCCCTCTTAGGGATATGAGTAACATAGATCATGTTCACCGTTTTGACCTCGGTGCTCCCCTGTGCTCGGTGGGAGAGGCTCTTCATCGCCGTCCTCGCTGGGCGGCCCTTTCCCCTTGTGTTCGGCATTGAGCTTGCCGGCCTGTTTAAAGACTCAACAGTTTCTATTGGTATGATTGGCAGACTTGTCGGGGGTGCCATGAATGTGGCAAGGCCGATCGAGTATTCTTTCCAAACTAGATGGACCATCTCTGTTTCCTTTGAATGGCTTCTTCCATTGACCGAATATAGAGCCACTGAATCCGGCGTTGACCGCCGTGTCTTCGGTACCATCATTATTGCTTCGACGCTTGTGCTTGTTGCGTCATGGCTTGCCATTGCCATCCCTGGCTTCGGAGGTGCCGGGGTCGCTGGTGCTATTGCTTCTACGAGCTAGCCAGCTATCTTCTCCCGCGCAAAAGTGGGTCATAAGTGTAGTAAGGGCTGCCATGGACTTCGGCTTTTCTTGGCTGAGGTGTTGTGCGAGCCACTCGTCTCGGACGCTGTGTTTAAAGTCCGGGAGGGCTTCGGCATCCGGACAATCCACAATTTGGTTCTTTTTAATTAAGAACCTGGTCCAGAGTTTCTGGGCTGATTCTCCGGGTTGCTGGACTATGTGACCGAGGTCATCGGCGTCTGGCGGCCGAACATATGTACGTTGGAAGTTGTCTCTAAAGGCATCCTCCAAGTCTTCCCAGCTGCCAATGGAATTTTCTGGGAGGCTGTTTAGCCAGTGCCGTGCTGGTCCCTTTAATTTGAGCGGGAGGTATTTGATGGCATGGAGATCATCACCGCGGGCCATGTGGATATGGAGAAGAAAATCTTCGATCCATACTGCGGGATCTGTAGTACCATCATATGATTCAATGTTCACATGTTTAAATCCTTCGGGGAACTGGTGCTCCATAACCTCATCGGTGAAGCATAAGGGGTGTGCTGCACCTCTGTATCGAGCGATGTCACGGCGCAGTTCGGATGAAGTTCGAATGCGGTTTTTGGCTCGGGTGAGGTTGTGCCTGTCACGCCAGGCTTGATGGCCATCCTCTCGCGTCGGAGCACGCCCCCTCGACCCATAGATTGATCTTGTCTGACCGGCTCTATTGTCCAGGTCCTTGCGTAGGTCATAGGTATAGCCCGGGGTTGTTGCCTCCTTGCCTCGACGGCGGGGTGGCCCAGGCTGGTGTTCGGCGTTCATAGTCGGTCTGTCCCGTCCATGTGGTGGTCGATCATCTTCATCAACAGCTTTATTCTTTGGTGGTATTGGCTCAAGGGCCTCATCATCGAATTGTGGTAGTAGCTTGCACTTCGGGTAACTCCTAGTTGGGCGTTCGAGGCCGTATTCTTCAGCTGCTAGGACATTAGTCCATCTATCATTGAGTAAATCCTCCTCAACTTGAAGCTGATGTTGCTTCTTTTTCAGGCTTCTCGCAGAGGCGATTAGCCAGCGCTTAAAGCGCTCTTGTTCAAGGGGTTCCTCTGGCACGATGAAGTCTTTGTTGCCGAGGCTCACATCCTCTTCGGAGATCGGTAGGTAGTTACTATCCTCCGAGTTTCATTCCCGACAGGGTCGTCGGGGTTAACTTGCCCATCCTCCCACTCGTCCTGTTCGGATGTTGGCTCGGCAGGGGCTTCGGGGTCTTCGGCATTCTCCGGAGTGTTATTGTCTCCGGTGCCGGTATTGCTGTCTTTGTTGCGACATGATTTTGAGCGGCGCCGCTGACGTCGATGCTTTGGAGGTGCCTCAGCAGGCTTGTCCTCAACCGGATCCTCCTTGCCATCGTCGCCCTCTCTGGGTGTGTCCCCATGTACACGTCGTATGTGGAGGTGGCCGTCCATCGTCCGGTAAACGGAGGGTCTTGGCCTTGTTTGTCTCCGGCATCGTCATCCATACCGTCGATGTCTTCGGAGGCGTAGTCCAGCATGTCGGTTAGATCTTCGACAATGGCTATGAAGTGGGTGGTGGGTGGGACGTAAAATTCCCCGCTCTCAGCCCCTAGTCCGGGCTGGGCATAATTCGGAAGTGATTCTTCCATAATGGCGAGTGATCGCATTTAGTCTAGAGCCTCATTTAGGAGCGAGGTTTGGACAGAGAAGCAAGGGTCCGCAGGGCTGACCGGGGCGAGAGCCTCCTGGCCACGCCTGCTCGACGCGGACCTCGAGAGTTCGGATTTAGAGTCCTAGGGAGAATCCGACACTTTAGCAATGGGGGGAGCTCTGTTCGTCTTCGGGTTTGCCGATGACGCCGTCCCCTCCGGATTTCCGATAGCAAGTTCCATAACTGCAGACAGTCCGACGGGCTCTAAACTCCCGTCTTCGGACCTGGTACTGTGCTCCAGATCTAAGGCTAGAGCGGCGGTTGGGGCCGCGAACCTGATCTGATGACCAGGGGCATATCTGTCGATCTGCTCCAAGTGGCCAATCGAGTTGGCACGTAGTGCGAAGCCGCCGAATACGAAGATTTGGCTGGGGCGAAAAGTCTCCCCTGAAATAGCATCATTATAGATGATCGACCGAGCCATCGAACCTTCTATCGACAGCACAGAGGAACTCTCAATGAAAGCACCGATGTCGGTGTCAAAACCGGCCGATCTCAGGTAGGGGGTCCCGAACTGTGCGTCTGAGGATCGAAGGTAACAGGAGGCGGGGGACACGATGTTTACCCAGGTTCGGGCCCTCTTAATGGAGGTAATACCCTACTTCCTGCTTGATTGACTTTGATGAGTATAGGGGTTACAAGAGTTGATCTACGTCGAGATCGTAATGGCTAAACCCTAGATGTCTAGCCTATATGATTGTGATTGCCCCTACGGACTAAACCCTTCGGTTTATATAGACACCGGAGGGGCCTAGGGTTGTACAGAGTCGGTTTACAGAGAAAGGAATCTTCATATCCGAACGCCAAGCTTGCCTTCCACGCCAAGGAGAGTCCCATCCGAACACGGGGGAAAGCCTTCTATCTTGTATCTTCACGGCCCACCAGTCCGGCCCACATCACATAGCCCGGACGCCCGGGGACCCCCTTATCCAGGACTCCCTCACTTTGTACCAAGCGCTAGTGGTAATTACCAGTAGCGTGGGGGCCCAAACAAATGCTACTACTAGACTTCTATGTATAAGCATTTTCCTAGTAGTGGGAGGAGGCGCAGTAGCCAGATCCAGAAGGGCCTGAGGACGTTGTGGAAGGGGGGATAAAGAGGAAGTGGAGGATCTAATCACGGTAGACATGGAGGAGCCAGGGTGGTGAAAGCACAAGAACACCCATGGACTCTGATCGCGAGGCTCTACTCGCTCCACCGACCGACACGGCATACCCTCTTTGATACAATGCAGCCAGCATGGAACCTAAAGGAGGATCACAAGTATAGGTGCTTGGGGAACAACAAGTACTTCATACACTTTGGAGGAGAGTGTGACATGGTGAGAGTTATGCATTGGGGAGGGGGGAGGGCGGGTGCGTGACCGTATCGACATAATCTCACCATCATGGAGGCTTATGATGGTATGAAGCATCTATTTGAATATCAGCTTGATGCTATTGTGTCCCTGCTACTTCTTGAGCTTGCGTTGGTGTTTCCCTTGAAGAGGAAAGTGTGATGCAGCAAAGTAGATATAAGTATTTCCCTCAGTTAAGAACCAAGGTATCAATCCAGTAGGAGATACACGTAAGTCTCCAGTCTATGCACCTGCACAAACAATCAAACACTTGCATCCAACGCGATAAAAGGGTTGTCAATCCCTTCATGGTCACTTGCAAAGGTGAGATCTGATGAAGATAGATATAAAAGATAACTAAAACGTAAAACAAAATAAAAGTAAATAAATTGCAGCGACGTATTTTTTGGTTTTTTGATTTATAGATCTGAAAATATATTATGTAAAATAGACCCAGGGGCTATAGATTTCACTAGAGGCAACTCTCTTGAAAGCAAATAATACGGTGGGTGAACAAATTACTGTCGAGCAATTGATAGAAAAGCGCAAAGTTATGACGATATCCAAGGCAATGATTATGCATATAGGCATCACGTCAGTGTCAAGTAGACCGAAACGATTCTGCATCTACTACTATTACTCCACACATCAACCGCTATCCAGCATGCATCTAGAGTATTAAGTTAATAAGAACGGAGTAACGCCTTAAGAAAGATGACATGATGTAGAGGGATAAACTCAAGCAATATGATGAAAACCACATCTTTTTACCCTTGATGGCAACAATACAAATACGTGCCTCGCTACCCCTACTTTGTCACTGGGTGAGGGCACCGCAAGATTGAACCCAAAACTAAGCAACTCTCCCATTGCAAGAAGAACCAATCTAGTTGGCCAAACCAAGCCGATAATTTGAAGAGAAATACAAAGATATCAAATCATGCATATAAGAATTCGGAGAAGATTCAAATAATATTCATAGATAAACTGATCATAAATCCACAACTTATCGGATCTCGACAAACACACCGCAAAAAAATATTACATCGGATAGATCTCCAAGAACATCAAGGAGAACATGATATTGAGAATCATAGAGAGAGAAGAAGCCATCTAGGTACTAGCTATGGACCCATAAGTCCGTGGTAAACTACTCACGCTTCCTTAGAAGGGCAATAGAGTTGATGTAGATGCCCTCCGTGATCGAATCCCCCTCCGTCAAGGTGCCGGAAAAGGCCCCAAGATGGGATCTCACGGGAACAGAAGGTTGTGGCAGCGGAAATGTATTTTCGTGGATGCCTCTGTTGGTTTGGGAATATTTCTGAATTTATAGGCCAAAGATTTGGGTTGGAAGACTCCCGTGGGGCCCACAAGTCAGGGGGCGCCCCCCCTAGGGCGTGCCCTGAGTGCTTGTGGAGCCCTCAGGACTCTTCTGCCTTCCTCATCAAGTCCTACAGGTATCTTCTGGTCCAAGAAAAATCATCGCGGAAGTTTTATGTTGTTTGGACTCCGTTTGATATTGCTTTTCCGTAAAACTCAAAAATAAGGAAAAAATAAAACTGGCACTGGGCTCTAGGCTAATAAGTTAGTCTCAAAAATAATATAAAATAACATATTAATGCATATAAAGCATCCAAAATAGATAATATAATAGCATGGAACAATAAAAAATTATAGATACATTGGAGACGTATGTAAGTGCATCTAGTGCCACCCCTAGTTGGTTTTGGAGTATTGACGACAAACCTGGTTGAGGGACTAATGTGTTTGTGAGAATTGCAGGATAACATAGGTAGTAGTCCCTCATTGATTCGGTTTACCCACCGGAGATGACCCCTAAAAATGTATGAAGACATTGAAGGCAATGGTGGTATGTGAAGATATTCACATTGAAGACTATGACAAGAGAAGGCATTGCGTGAAGACCATGGAGCGCGAAGACTTAGTTGTTTGGTTGTTTCCTTTTCTTCTTTATTGAGTCGTAGGAACCACCGTAATGTTAAGTGGGGTCCCAGTGAACAAAGTCAGAGTGACTAAAGTGATGCTCAACCAAATCCTATGTCTTCAAGCGAAGACAATGAGAGCAAATCTTATCCAGAGCTGGATGAGTCAGCTTTACTTGTAGCCCAAGTCAAGCTGCCGCGTGTGTTTGAAATCCGACCGTTGGAACACGTGTCAGTTCCTTAGTGACCCAGGGTCATTTCGGACAAATCAGGTCGGGTTGCCTAGTGGCTATAAATAGCCCACCCCCTACACCATAAATTGGTGGCTGCTCAGAGTTAGTGCACGGCTTTTGTCGTTTGAGAGCAACCCACCTCTGAAGCTTTTGAGAGAGAAATCCTTGCGAGGACAAAGCCCAAACACCCAGAGCCAAAGAGTGTCAGGCATCACTGAAGTCTTTCTGTCCGCGTGATCTGAAGACTTGTTACACTTGAGGACTGTGAATCCTCCAGCCGGTTAGGCGTCGCGTTCTGAGCATCCAAGAGTCATTGTGGATCGCCGGTGAACGAAGTCTGTGAAGGTTTGGAAGTCTACCTTGAAGACTTACCAGAGTGATTGGGCGAGGAATGGGTGTCCTTAGCTCAAGGGGAATAAGGTGAAGACACAGTCTTCTGAGTTGAATCTCAGCCTCCCTAACCAGACGTACAGTTGTCACAGCAACTGGAACTGGTCCAACAAATCCTGTGTCCTCAACAAGTGACTGGTTCTATCCTCTCCCTCTCCTTACTTACAGTTTGTCTTCATGAAGTCATTGCCTGTTTGCTTTACCTATTTGTCTTCACTGTGTGACTACTATCGTCGTTTGGCTTCATACCATCTTCCATCCTGATCCTTACTACCCAGCTGCTATTAGTCTTCGTGCTTTCACTTCGTTGCATACTTGACTATGGCTTGCTTAGTGTAGTTTACCTTCCGCTGCATATCAATAGGTTCGTTTCTTTTATTTGTCTTTGAAACTATCATGTTTTGAAGACTTTCATAAAAATTGCCTATTCACCCCCCTCTAGTCGATAACTAGCACTTTTAATTGGTATCAGAGCAAGGTACTCCCTTGTTCTGTGTGATTCGGTTTAACCACCTGGAGTTTTAGCTATGTCGACTGCAGGGATAATCAAAGTCTTCGCTGCTTGCCCCGTCTTCGATGGAACTGAATTTCCCTACTAGAAGAATAAGATGCGCATGCATCTTGAAGCCATTGATGTCGACGTCTAGTATGTCGTCAAGAATGGCGTTCCCAAGACTAGTGAAGGTGTCACCCCTGCTGATGTCAAAAAGTTCATTCAACTGGATTCTACTGCCAAGAACATCATCTGTGGTCATCTGAACAAAGGACAGTATGGCCGTGTGAGTGCTCTGGAAACGTCGAAGCTAGTCTGGGACTGGCTGTCCAAGGTCAACGAAGGCGTCTCAACCCAGAGAGATCAAAGGATCAATGTTCTTCGCAACCTCTTCAACCACTTCAAGAGAAACGACAATGAGAATGTCCAGCTCACGTTTGATCGCCTCACTGACATCACAAATGAGCTTCGCGCTCTCGGCGCCACTGAGATCACCAAGCATCAAATCGTCAAGACACTACTGAGATCACTTGACAGCTCGTTCGACACCCTTGCCCTCATGACACAAGAACGCCCTGATTTCAAGACACTCGATCCGTCTGATATATTTGAGAGGCTTAACACACATGAGTTCCAGCTATCTGAGAAAAGAGATATCTATGGTCCCAACTATGGCCGAACTCGTGCTTTGAAGGCAAAAGTTGTTTCCTCATCTGAAGAAGAAATTGACTGCAGTTCTGATGATCCTGAAGACATTGGAAAGGAACTTGCTATGCTTGTGAAGAAGTTCCAGAAGTTCACTAAGAAGAAGGGCTTCAGAAAGTCTTCACGATCCAGCTCAAGAAATGATGAAGCTTCCACTCATGACTACAAGAAGAGAACATGTCACAAGTGCAAGAAACCTGGACACTACATCTCTGAGTGTCCACAGTGGGACAATGAGAACAAGAAGAAGAAGAAGAAGAAGGGCAAGGAATATGATTCTGATGACAAGAAGAAGAAGAAATCCTCAAAGTCTTCTTCCAAGTCTTCATCTCATAAGAAGAGCTCATCTGGCAAGGCTCGTGCTTTTGTTGGCAAGGAGATGGATTCAGAGGAGGAGTCTGCTTCTGAGGAGGCGGAGGTGGAGTCTGAGGAGGAGTCCGACCCTGGTGTGTTGCAAGTCTAGCTCTAGCTACAGCCTATGTTGCCAAGTCCATCTTCAACACTGAAGACAATGGCCCCGTCACCAACGCTGATGCTAATGACAAGGATAACTCTGCTCCCACCTACTGCTTCATGGCACGTGGTGCCAAGGTAAAATCACGTGATGCTTACTTTCAAACTTCAAGTGAATATGACTCTGATTGTGAATCCAAACCCTACAAAACACTTGCTAAAATTCCAACTGAACAACAGAAAGCTATGGAACATACTCAAAAACTGTTAGACAAAAGCGATGACCTGTTGGACGCTGAAATGACCCGTTCTCACTCCTTAATTGAAGACATAAAAAATCTTCATGTTAAGTACCAGGAACTTGAAAGTCGTCATGAAACGCTCTCAACCACTCATGAAAAGCTCTCCTATGATTATCTTCAAAGGAAGCAAGAGCTTGAGAAATTGAGAGCGGCTCATGAAGATCTTCAAAAGGAGAATGAGTCACTTCGCGCTCAACAGATCAGTCCCGCTTAGGAAGGATTTGAACCACCATGTCTAAAATGCCTTGAGCGTGATAACGCTACTTCTGTTGCTGAATGTTCTACTGCTGCTACTGTTGCAATATCTTCAACTGTTGATTTGGTAACTAACCCCTCTGTTGAGGATACCACTACTATTGCTGATGAAAATGCTAGGTTGAAGACATTGCTTGAAACAGGGATGTACAAAAGTCTCAAAGGGCATCAGACACTATGCGATGTCCTCAAAAAGCAGATTCTGAACCAAAACCCTAGGAAAGAGGGTGTTGGGTTCGAGAGGAAAATGAATGTTGATGGCTCCTACTGGAAGCCTGAGCAGTACCCCAAAACCACATGGGTTGCTGCAATGGAACCTTCAGTGGATCCATCCACCTTATCTGGCTTCACTTGTGCTAACCCTATTATCATTGATGAATCCTTTGATGCAAACTATAAAATCTTTAAGAATCAGAATGGTGAAGTGTTTGCCAGGTATATTGGTACTAACTTCAGGAATGGGCCACCTATGAAGAAGATCTGGGTTCCCAAAAGTTGTCTTGAGAATCTTCCTGTGAATGTCATCATGACACCACCTGGGAAGAAGACAAATCCCAGACCAAAGGCTTCATATGGTCCAAAGGCTTCATACAGACAGAGGACTCACCTGAGTCAGCCTAACGCCAATGTTTTGCAGGGAAATCATACTCAGACTTATGAATATGAGCGTGTTTCTTCAAACCGCTATGTTCATAAAACTAAGAACTTTTCTGCTTATTCATATGAGTATCATTCATCTCCTACAAGGCTATTTGCTAGGGCTCCAAAGCCGAAGTTCTCAGATGCTGCACTTAGACTCATTGCTTCTAAGCCACCCCTGAAGATGTGGGTGGTTAAGAAGAATTAACTTTCTTTTGCAGGGAAAGGTCTCCGGCCGGAAATGAAAGGCGTCGGATGCTATTGCTGGGGACCTAAAACATCTTGTAGGGCGCAAGATCAAATGCCCAAATGGTCTCACTATGTATTTTGTTCCTGAATCGTTTGCCAATCATCCTATCCGTCCTAATCTTGATCTGAGCTTTGATAATCCTCTTGCCCGTCAAATGTTTATGCTTCACGATACTCTTGGTGAAGCCTATCCCCCTAACTGTACTATAGGGTATGACACCTCATGCTTCAGAATGGATTATGGACAGCGGATGCACTAATCATATGACTGGTGATCGAAGTCTTCTCATGGACTCAACCTTATGTCCATCTGACAAGAGTCACATCACATTTGCTGACACTGGTAAAAGCAAGGTATTGGGTCTAGGTAGAGTTGCAATCTCAAAGGATCAGCACATGGATAAAGTGATGCTTGTTGAATCCCTTGGTTTCAACTTAATGTCTGTCTCAATGCTTTGTGACTTGAACATGATTGTGATATTTGGAAAATATCGTTGCCTTGTACTAATGGAATCTGACAAGTCTATAGTCTTTGAAGGATACCGGAAAGATGATCTGTACTTGGTAGATTTCTCAGCAGGGCCACAGCTTGCCGTATGCCTTCTTGCAAAAGCTTCAGAGTGCTGGCTCTGGAATCGGAGGCTAGGGCATGCTGGCATGAGGAACTTACACACTCTCGCAAAGAAGAAGCATGTCATAGGCATCGAGGGCGTCAAGTTCAAGAACGATCACTTGTGCGGTGCCTGCGAAGCTGGAAAGATGACTAGGGCCAAGCATGCCTCGAAGACAATCATGACGACATCTCAACCCTTCGAGCTGCTACACATGGACTTATTTAGCCGTACTCACTACTCTACTCTCACTACTACTGCTTGTCTCTATGGCTTCGTCATTGTTGATGATTATTCAAGATATACATGGGTGCACATAATTCTCTACAAGACTGAAGTGCAGGATGTCTTCAAACGCTTCGCCAACCGTGCCATGAACAACTATGGCGTCAAGATCAAGCATATCAAGAGTGACAACGGCACAGAGTTCAAGAACACCGGCCTCGATCTGTACTTGGATACATTAGGCATCACTCATGAGTTCTCAGCTCCGTACACCCCTCAGCAGAATGGCATCGTGGAGCGCAAGAACAAAACACTCATTGAGATGGCTCGGGCGATGCTCGATGAATACAAGACACCAAGAAAGTTCTGGCCTGAAGCTATTGATACTGCATGCCATGTCATCAACCATGTTCATCTTCACAAGCTTCTGAAGAAAACATCCTATGAACTCCTCACTGGTAAGAAGCCAAATTTCAGTTACTTCAGAGTATTTGGTGCTAGGTGCTGGATCAAGGATCCACATCACACTTCAAAATTTGCACCGAAAGCACATGAAGGTTTTATGCTCGGTTACGGAAAGGATTCACACTCCTACAGAGTCTTAAACCTCTTTCACTATAAAGTGGTTGAAACTGTGGATGTGCAGTTCGATGAGACTAACGGCTCGCAAAGAGAGCACCTGCCAAATGTGTTAGATGAAGTTCCACCTAGTGAATCCATCAAGCTAATGGGAACTGGAGAAATCATACCTTCTGAAGCACAGCCTGAAGAGGAACTTACCATTTCTGCACCTAATCAACCTGAAGACAATGCTCAGCCCGAAGACAATCCTCCCAACGATGACAATGATCAGCAAGAGCAAAATCTTCGTCCAGTTCATCCTCGTGTTGCAAATGAAGTACAGATTGAGAAGATAATTGGTAGCATCAATGCGCCTGGTCCACTCACTCGCTCAAGAGCAACACAACTAGCAAATTTCTGTGGGCACTTTGCTTTTGTGTCAATATCTGAACCCAAGAAAGTTGCTGAAGCCTTCATGGAACCTGAATGGATTCAAGCTATGCAAGAAGAGCTTCAACAGTTCAAGCTGAACAATGTCTGGGAACTTGTCAAGCGTCCTGACCCCCGCAAGCACAACATAATAGGCACAAAATGGATATATCGCAACAAACAAGATGAGCATGGTCAAGTTGTCAGAAACAAAGCTCGTCTCGTTGCTCAAGGATACACTCAAGTTGAAGGGATTGACTTCGATGAAACATTTTCTCCTGTGGCTAGGCTTGAAGCTATTCACATATTGCTAGCCTATGAAAACCATCACAACATCTTGTGTATCAAATGGATGTGAAGAGTGCATTTCTCAATGGCAAGATTGAAGAAGTGTATGTTGCACAACCTCCTGGCTTTGAAGATCCAAAACATCCTGATATGGTGTACAAGCTAAACAAGGCACTGTATAGCCTCAAACAAGCCCCTCGTGCTTGGTATGACACACTCAAAGACTTCCTGAAGAGCAAAGGCTTCAAACCTGGTTCCCTGGATCCCACACTCTTCATGAAGACGTATGATGGTGAACTGTTTGTGTGCCAAATATATGTGGATGACATTATCTTCAGTTGCACCAACCAGAAATACAGTGATGAGTTTGGACACATGATGCAAGAGCAATATCAGATGTCCATGATGGGTGAACTGAAGTTCTTCCTTGGTCTTCAAATTCGTCAGCAAAGCAATGGCATCTTCATATCTCAAGAGAAATACCTCAAAGATTGCCTGAAGAAGTTTGGAATGCAAGACTACAAAGGTTACACGACGCCAATGCCAACCAGGAGTCATCTGGGTCCTGACGCCAATGGTAAAGAGTTCGATCAAAAGGTATACCGCCCCATGATTGGTTCTTTACTTTATTTATGTGCATCTAGGCCAGATATTATGCTTAGTGTTTGCATGTGTGCTCGATTCCAAGCGGCACCAAAGGAATCGCATCACTTAGCTGTGAAGCGAATTCTTCGATATTTGGCTTACACCCCAACATTATGATTATGGTATCCAAAGGGCTCAGAATTTGATCTAGTTGGATTCTCGGATGCTGATTATGCTGGTGACAAGGTGGATCGCAAGTCTACATCAGGCACATGTCACTTTCTGGGACGATCACTTGTTTGTTGGTCTTCAAAGAAGCAGAACTGTGTATCACTCTCCACTGCTGAATCTGAATACATTGCTGCTGGATCTTACTGCGCTCAGCTTCTATGGATGAAGCAAACACTCAAGGACTATGGCATCCATCTGAAACAAGTACCACTCTACTGCGACAACGAAAGCGCCATCAAGATTGCCAACAACCCAGTTCAGCACTCGAAGACAAAGCACATTGAAATTCGTCATCACTTTCTCAGAGATCATGTCATGAAGGAAGATATTGATATCATACACGTCAACACTGAAGAGCAACTGGCAGATATCTTCACAAAGCCCTTGGATGAGATAAGGTTTTGCAAGTTGCGGTGTGAGCTAAATATCTTGGAATGCTCAAATGTCCTGTGATCAGGCACACATCCTAACACTTATGCATGTTGATGACTTAGATGTGCAACACACGAAGTAAAGTATATCTTCAATCAATGAAGACTTACATTCTAAGTGTGAATACATTAACGCGGAATTTGACTTCGGAGCGCCACGATAATTGTGCGCCGTGTCTGGGTCTAATACTTCCTATACGGTGGGTAACGCCAGCACCAAATTCTTCTGTTTGAAGTATTTTTCTCATGGCGTTACATTTGCTATGTCTTCGCATTTGGTTTGTCTTCAATTTCAACATGTCTTCATGATTATCTTCACTATGTTGATTTGGTTGTATTCTGCTATATACATATATTAGTGTTCTGTCCTCTACAGCATTCACCTATGGCTAGGTCTTCTCGTTTGAATCTTTTGAACTAAGTGAATGTGATCAGACCCTAACCTCTCTATGCTTTCCACCTCAAACTCTATCTATCCAAATCATATGCATTCTGTTGAAACTGTCGAATGTCTTCTCTGCGTCCTTGTCAGCAGAAGATACAGAGACAAACATTAAATCTGTTTTAAATGTTCAATTCTTATTGCCTGAAACCCGGAGAAGCCGGAACGACCATCCGACAGTCCAGGCGGGCGTGGGAACGTGGGACAACTCCCAATGTGTTGCATGTTCGCCACGTGTCCCTCAGATGTGAACCGCCAGGGGCACCTGCGTAATTGCGATGTGTCGTCCCTTTCCCTATAAATACACGTCCAATCATGGTCAAAATCTTTCTTCCACCTCTCCACCTTGACAAACCCTAGCGCCACCGCTAGCTCTTAACGACGCCGGCGACGAAGCGCTTAGCTGCCGCGACCTCTCCGACACTGTCTTCACGCCGGCCGCGGACATCGTCCTCTCCGCCGTCGCCGTAGGTGTCCTCCGTCGCCAAGTTAGGGCACGGAAGATCGAACTGCTCGGCCTCATCTTCTATTCCGTCTAGCAGTTCATCGTGTGGTAAATTAAAACCCTCTTTTTACCATCTTTTTGATCCTATAGATTCATCCTTTCTACCAAAAGTGGTTTCTGCCTCCACAAATTTGGATCTATCCTGTGTGCATCTCATGTGATGCCTAGTATATTCACTTATGCTTCACACGTAGTTAGATTCCTCACTTGTACTTATTCTTGGATTCGTCAAATCTGGAACCAACTCTCAACATATAAGTGAATGTCTTCGCGCTATGAGGTCATTGTCTTCTAAACTGATTTATCTTCAAAATCTTCTGTGAATGCATATGACCTCTTCCCCTTCCCTCGCATCTCTAATGCTATCACAGGTACATGTCCGTGGGAGAATCCCTTGGTTCTCATAGTCTGCATTCATTTGCAGAATTCTTACAGCTTCACATCAACTCTCCCGAAGCCAGTTCCTGTCTGACCAGCAGACGGAAGCCTTTGACAGTGTTGAAGCCATTCAGTCTGAACCTCATGGCAATAGAGAAGTCTGCAAGGAAGGGTGGCAGACAGCGCCGTGGGAACACATCAAGAGATTTGCCTCCTGACCTCTATGAGCTGTACAAGACAGATCCAGAGGAGGACTACAATCAGCGAAAAACCCGAATCCAATGGATTCGAAGATATTGGGCAGAACAATGGTACAAGTACAGGTTCGTGACCCAGGAATATGCTGAAAAGAATGCCATCAAGCGACCCTGGGGAGACATCTTGTACAAAAATCTTCCTCCCAGGTCCAGAGCTGAAGCCATTGAACAAGGCTTCTACCCTTGCATGGTTCGTGAACCACAGCCTGCAGATGCCGACCCATCTTCATTGCTATGGTGTCGTGATGACAATCTATTCAAGCGCAACTTCCAGTTTGCCAAGAACTCGGCCAAAGAAAACAAGAAGTCGCGGGGATTAGACTTCAACCCCGGTCCCTCTGCTCCTCATGCCGATGGCACACGCGAAGCTGAACCCAATCTTGTTGGGCCCTTATACAACCTAGAAGGTCTCATCACTCATATTATGGTTCAACGGACAGACGTGGATCAACCTGCAGATGACGCTGATTCTGACGAAGCGCCTGCACCACCGAAGCCTAAGAAGCTGAAGAAACCTAAAGCTTCGAAGCCTTCCCCTGCACCAAAAGCTTCGCGAGTGAAGCCTCTGGCCACTGCTCCTCCTGCACCAAGTGTGCAGTCTGAAGATCACTCACGCATCTCCAAGTTTGAGAAAAAGAAGAAGAAGCCCATGCACTCCACTGGTCCAGCTCTGACCCCTGCTGCTGTTCTGAGGAATGAGAATGACGACATTGATCTGTCAAGTGACGACGATCTTGCTGATGACGCTCTTGAGCAGCTGATAAAGAGCAAGCAAGAGGCGGAAATATTCAACGATTTTCCTCTCTTTGATGTGGAAGTATTAAACAACTTCATTGATGAGTGGTTTGACACCCCCAATCTCAGCTTTGACGATCTGCAACTTCCCATTGGCCTAAGCGTCTCCTTCCATGGCGCCATTGCTCCTGAGCTGGCTCTTGCTCAGAAAATTGTTGAGCTGAAGCACAAGATCGATTATGAAAAGGCTTAGTTCAAGAAGCACATGGCCAAGCTCAGCGTGGCAGACGTCCAAAACTTCAAGGTCATGCTGCATGAGCTCAAGGAAGCATTTCACAAGAAACGTGATGAAGCCAAACGTTCTCGTGAGCGCATGAAGATTCTCGTTGCCAAGTGTGTTCAAGCTTACAATGAAGCTAAGAAGCGCAAGGCACTTGGGCGTCCTGGCATCGACCCTAAGATGGCTGCCGAGCAGAAGAAGAAGCCATCTGTGGACCAAGCTGAACCATCCAGGCGGGAAGAACCTCACATTGTCTTCCCAGCCAGTATGACAGGCGTGAAGCCTAAGGTCCCCACAGTGGCTTCAGAGCTTCAGAAGACAAGGGCAGCTGAAGCCAAGGCCAGAAAGCGCAAGACCAAGAACACCACTGATGATGCTCCACCCACCAAGAAGCGCAAGACCAAGAAGAGAGATCGGGCTGCTCCCACAAAGCCCCTTGTCGTCGAGCCGATTTCTGTTGCTCGTCCTGAATCTGCACAACAAGAACGTTTTCTTTCTAGTTTTTTTGTTTCTTGTTTTTGCATTATATATTTGTGGGAGCTTAGATGTGACATCCTTAAAAAACATCTAGATGTGAATTAGATAAATTGTTTTAGTTTTGTATATGGTGCCGCTTGGAAAGTCAGATTTTGACATTGCTTTGCTAATTCGAGCTGTGAATGAATAAGCGAAGGCAGCTTTGGATTCTGGAATTCCGACTTCGATAGTTCATGAGCCTACTTCCCCAGAGGCTCCTGAAGCTGAAGACATTCCAGCTGTTGACCCCACCGCAACTGAAGACATTGGTCATCATGACAATGTTGAAGATGATGAAGTCCTTCCTCAGATCGAGCACAATATGGTATCATTGTCTGTTCTTACGAACAGCGAACTCATCAGCATTGGTCGTCCATTGACGCCAATTGCTCAGGATGACTCATGGGCTGATCACCCACAAGAATCCCCCCGTCAAGCAGAAACACCAGTTACTCTCCCAACTCAAGTCACCACTCAGGTGATTGAAAATGAAGACTTTGTGGCCCAACCAACTCCATCTCCACAAGCGTCGCCAGCGTTTCGCAGGCTTCGCAAAGGACCAAGGCCACAGGTCACTCTGTCAAGTGTTCCAGAAGGAGAAGAGCGCCAATCCGTTTCACGCCAAGTCTTTCCTGAAGCCTCTCCAACTGTGAACAACCCCGACACTAACGCCAACATGGCTGAAGATATTCCGGCTGCATCAGCCGATGACCAAGAAGAACCAAGAGAAGAAGAAGAACGTGTTGCTACACCCCCAACCAACCAAGTTGTTCTCGAGGAGAACGTGTCTGACCCTCCAGCTACTCAAGTGGAGGTTAACAACATTGAGGCGACCACCAACACCAACACTGAAGCCAATGACGTTGTCATGGCTGAAGCTAATGTGGTGCCTGAAGTCAATGTGGTGCCCGAAGTGATAGCACCTGAAGTCAATGTTGCATCTGATGCCAATCTGCAGCCTGAAGTCACTGCCACTACCACTGCTCCTGTACCGCCTCCCAGGCCACATACTATTGAGCAAGCATACAACTATGGTCAGCTGGTCACTGTCAGATGGCCTATTCTGGTTCCTCCTCCTGCTGCTGGTCCGCAATTTGATTATCATGTCGAGCACAGGCCTCAGGTCCAAAAGCCAAAGCCAAGATTGCCCAGGTTTCCAGGTACTGCCACTTCACGAGGGTCCTTCAATGCAAATGGCTTCATTGCGCACAACACTTTCTTTGATAGCGCCAAGAACCCCTATTCCAAGCCAAGGATTTCATCAGATCGGTTCTGGAGCTATCAGCAACGCAGTTATTATTCTTGTGTTCTTTATGATCAAGGGTGCATCTTCCCTCATATGCGTCTTGACTGTGAAGCCATTGCTGGACTGCCATGCCTTGAAGAAGCCCTTGACTGCTTCCGTGATGCTGGATTGATGAATTTTGTGACTGATAAGGAGCATTGTAATGAAGAGCTTCTGCTGCAATTCTATGCCACCCTCCACATTCGCGGCTACAACAGGGATCCGAAGACATGGGTCCTTGAGTGGATGACAGGCAACGTACACCATGAAGCTAAAGCTTTTGACATTATTGAGCTCACTGGTCTGCCCACTCCAGGTGAACTATATGAACCTGGTTGTCAGCTTCACCGCAATGCTTTGGAGAGCATCTTTCAGAAGCCAGAGCCCAACATGAGCCAAATGCTAAGCATGATGAAGCCTTTGCCACATGACGCTGATTACCCAAAGGAGTTCTTTGTCGGAGACCTAGAGTATCTGCCCCGCACTATTTATCATATCATCTGGCGAACTCTATGGCCTGTCAAAGGACATTCTTCAGCAGCAAAACTTGAAGGAGCAATGAAGACTTTGGTCTTTTATATCTTCAACGACATCAGCTTCAATGCTCAAGACTTCTTTATCAGGCAGTTGGCTGCATCAGGCTCTGATCTCTTTGGACCGAAGTTCTACGCTCCATGGGTCATGCGCCTCATCAAGCTACATTCAGCTGTCAATTATCAGCCCTCTGCTCACAACCATCTGATCTTTCTGCCAGAGGTTGATATGTCAGTTGAAGCCATATACCCAGAGCCTGCCAAGGAGCCTGTTTGTCTTCACAATGCTGATTACCAAAGCTTCACGCAACCCATTGAAGGAGTCCAGGCAGTCACTCGTGTTTATCCTTTGGCTGGCAATACACGCTTACCTCACCGTGCTCAAACTGAAGCCACTGAAAGCACTATTGCTCAAAGGCCTCGAACGCGATCTCGTGTTCTCAATGATTGAGAACTTCTCGTTGCCCTGCATCAGAAACATGATAAGCATCACTACTGGCTGAAGCGGCAGATGCAAAGCCTCTTGGTGGACGTCAATCGCATTCGCAATCTTGCCACCAAGAATGCCTTTGTTACACATGAAACCTGTCGGAGGTCATGGAAGAGTTTGACATTGCTGAGTGCTGAAGCGGATCTTCAAGACGATGGCTTCACTGAAAGATTCAAGTTTGACTCCACTCCTCCAAGGAATGTTGTCTTGTGTCGAACTCCGTATCTTGAAGACTCTGATTATTCCTCCTCCGCTGCAACGGTGAATGCGAGAGTGATAGATCACGATGATGCTACTTCACCACCTCCAACTTCAGCGCGTATCGACACTGCTCCACGTTCTTCTGCACCGCCAAACCCCGACGCCGACCCTGCATCTTCTCCTACACCTTCTGGGAACGAGTAGAGGCTCTATGTCTTCAAACCTTTTTTGTCCTTACTGACAAAAGGGGGAGAAGCATATGAGTTGATAGTCTTCAAGCGGGTCCATATGGGTGGTTGCTTTATATTTTGCCTAGTGTTTACAACTCTCGCTTTTGATACATTTGGTTCTTTGAGTTGTAACACTTAAACTTGATGGTCGTCTGCTACTTGTTTGCTATTCTGTGATGCGATGATAAATTTCGCATGTGCGATGATAAATCCCGCACGTAGTTATATTGCAAACGTCCATTTTTCATTATGCATATCATTATCTTCATTATATCAAATCATGCATGATGAATTGTCTTCATAAGTTGAAGAGGATCTCCACAAGTCCAACCTACCATGTGCATTTGCATTCCAAAAGCAAATTACTTATATGCACATCTTCAGGGGGAGCCTTTTGCTACTTATGAAGACAATACCTAAATCCTCTACAATTTCACATACTTTTATCCCCGTTGAAAACTTCAACCAGTTTGTCATCAATCACCAAAAAGGGGGAGATTCTAAGTGCATCTAGTGCCACCCCTAGTTGGTTTTGGAGTATTGACGACAAACCTGGTTGAGGGACTAATGTGTTTGTGAGAATTGCAGGCTAACACAGGTAGTAGTCCCTCATTGATTCGGTTTACCCACCGGAGATGACCCCTAAAAATGTATGAAGACATTGAAGGCAATGGTGGTATGTGAAGATATTCACATTGAAGACTATGACAAGAGAAGACATTGCATGAAGACTGTGGAGCGCGAAGACTTAGTTGTTTCGTTGTTTCCTTTTCTTCTTTGTTGAGTCGTAGGAACCACTGTACTGTTAAGTGGGGTCCCAGTGAACAAAGTCAGAGTGACTGAAGTGATGCTCAACCAAATCCTATGTCTTCGAGCGAAGACAATGAGAGAAAATCTTATCCAGAGTTGGATGAGTCAGCTTTACTTGTAGCCCATGTCAAGCTGCCGCGTGTGTTTGAAATCTGACCGTTGGAACATGTGTCAGTTCCTTAGTGACCCAGGGTCATTTCAGACAAATCAGGTCGGGTTGCCTAGTGGCTATAAATAGCCGACCCCCTACACCATAAATTGGTGGCTGCTCAGAGTTAGTGCACGACTTTTGTCGTTTGAGAGCAATCCACCTCCGAAGCTTTTGAGAGAGAAATCCTTGCGAGGACAAAGCCCAAACACCCAGAGCCAAAGAGTGTTAGGCATCACTGAAGTCTTTCTGTCTGCGTGACCTGAAGACTTGTTACACTTGAGGACTGTGAATCCTCCAGCCGATTAGGCGTCGCGTTCTGAGCATCCAAGAGTCATTGTGGATCGCCGGTGAACGAAGTCTGTGAAGGTTTGGAAGTCTACCTTGAAGACTTACCAGAGTGATTGGGCGAGGACTAGGTGTCCTTAGCTCAAGGGGAATAAGGTGAAGACACGGTCTTCTGAGTTGAATCTCAGCCTCCCTAACCAGACATACAGTTGTCACAGTAACTGGAACTGGTCCAACAAATCCTGTGTCCTCAACAAGTGACTGGTTCTATCCTCTCCCTCTCCTTAATTACAGTTTGTCTTCGTGAAGTCATTGCCTGTTTGCTTTACCTATTTGTCTTCACTATGTGACTACTATCGTCGTTTGGCTTCATACCATCTTCCATCCTGATCCTTATTACCTAGCTGCTATTAGTCTTCGTGCTTTCACTTCATTGCATACTTGACTATGGCTTGCTTAGTCTAGTTTACCTTCCGCTGCATATCAATAGGTTCGTTTCTCTTGTTTGTCTTCGAAACTATCATGTTTTGAAGACTTTCATAAAAATCGCCTATTCACCCGCCCCCTCTAGTGATAACTAGCCCGTCTCTTTGTTTTTCAGTCATTACTTTCTCCTTCTAGCATTACTGTAACCATCATTTGTAAGTTTAGTTATGTCAGTTTTACTATTAGCAGTAGTAGTATGTAGTTGAAAGTTTTATTTCAGTATTCTCAATGCTCATTATTCATTTAAATCTTGTTTTTCATTTAGTTCATATTAGTCATTAGTCGAATGTCTTTTTCCAGTATACTCATTATCCAGTTGATTTTTACCTGATACACATGGCATGCCAAATTTGCCAACAAGACTACGTCAACAAGGATGTAGGTAGCATACCATTATCTGCTTTCCTAGTACTGCTGGGATTCTGATCTTCCTGTCACTTGGGAGAGTGTTATATCAATGTTGGATGAAATCATTTTGAGCCTGGCTTCAATTCCACAGAAATTTGCTCTGAACATCATCATCATGGGTTGTTGGCATATTTGGATGCAAAGAAACTCTTGGATTTTCAAACATGAATACCCGAGTGTTGCCTCTTGGAGATACCCTCTAAAGTCCAATCTTCTGTGGTTTACTCATAGGATCAAGAATAATAAGTATTTAACAGAGTACAAGAGCTGGATCTGTGATCATCTTGCCTAATTAGCAACTCTTTTCTTCATGGAGTTTTCAGGAGCTGAAATTGGTTCAGCCAATGGCTTCATTTCATTTTATTTTATCTTGTTTCTTATTTTTCTTGTAATACTTTGTAAATATTATATTAATGAAAAATATTGTAGAAGAATTATTCTACAGTTGGGCTTAAAAAACATACTCATATTCGATGAAAAAAAAAGACATACTCCCACTACTAGAATCTGGTTTTGTCCCGAGTTCCAAGACTTCGCCGAGTTCATTCTATTGGGAACTGGGCGAAATTCTGCCTGCCGAGTTTAATCCAAAATCTGACTCGGCGGCGAGATGAAGCTCGACAGACCTGTGCCTTTGCCAGGTTCCGATGAAAAAGGACTCGGCAAAAAACAAACACTCGCCAGAATCACATGTTCGCCGAGTTCCCAGACAAAGAAACTCGGCCATAACTGACATGCAGGACCAACTATCAAGCAGTACGGCGCCGTGATGGCGGCCATTGTTTGCTGAGTTTCACCCAGAGGAGACTCGGTAAAGATTTGCTAAATTGATTTTTAAATAGGTGTTCCACGTGTCCCATTGTTGCCGAGTTTTGCATAGATAGCACTCGGTAAACTTTTTATATTATTCATTTTAAAAATAGGAATGCCAGGCGTCACCGTGTTGCCGAGTTTGTCACCGAAAACTCATAGAAATCTGACACGTGGGCAACAGGGTCACGTGTTGTTGACCTATTGACCGCCCACCTCGTTATACCGAGTTGCAAAACTCGACAAATGCTTCGTCTTAAATGTGAAACAAGAGGGTTGATGTTGACCTGGCCTGCCCCATCGGTGGTGAAAGTGGGAGAGCCAAAGGTGAGGCTATGCTCCGGCAAGAGCCCTCTGGAGGCTGGGAAAGATCCGATCTGAGATCAGTCTCCAGCCGATGCAGCCCATGCCTGATGTGCCAACTGATGGTGTAGAAAACCGTTAGATCCCTCGGTTGAGGTCCCGACGTAGTTGGAAGTCCCAGAGCGGTGGTCGCACGGGAATTTTACCAAGGTTTGGGCCTCCAAAGAGTAATAGCATACATCCTAGTTGTGTTTGTTATTCATGGTGGAGGCATACATCATACGAGGGGTTACAATGGTGTAGATGAGATTGCTATTGAGAGTTGGTCTATGTGAGAATAGATGGGAATGAGAGATCCCTAGCCTCCCTTATATACGTGCCGGAGCTAGAGTTTTACAGAGGGAGATGCGATATAGGGTAGCCGCCACCTCCGGTTTGGATGTCAAGTTAGTCGGTAGGCGATTATCCTCTTCTTTCGAGCC
Source organism: Triticum aestivum (assembly GCF_018294505.1). Classification (NCBI taxonomy): domain Eukaryota; kingdom Viridiplantae; phylum Streptophyta; class Magnoliopsida; order Poales; family Poaceae; genus Triticum; species Triticum aestivum. The sequence goes on from NC_057811.1 coordinate 62,298,410, forward strand.
TTGTGAGCTCTATGGGCTCCTCTCGATGGGCTGTCATGTTTGGCTAGGACAACCCCATAATTCATTTTGTATTGGGAACTATGTGATCTTTGAGCAATAATAAAGACTTGGCTTCCCCAAAAAAAATCTTTGGTGTATGGCACCGTCACACGGGACTGGTGGACCTAGTCCGCCTCAGCATGTTATCCACGTCGGCATACCGCGTCGTCCTGAGGTGTGGGGCCCAATGGTTAGTTTCACCATCAAAACTCATAGCGATTCATCCCACGGTGATTCATTTTGTTCACAATTTTGAATCTCACCCTCGAGAGTCTAGACCTAGCCTCTCCCCCGTGAACCACCGATTCCCCTCCTTCCGATCCACCTCCGCCGGCTGGCAGTTCGCAGCGATTGCAAGATCCGTGATCCAATCAATGGATCCCCAGCCCGAGCCTCTCACAGATCTTCTATTCAGGTTTGCCATCGAAGAATCACTCCTCTCTTCCTAGTTTCCTCGGCAAGCTGGATGGATGTGTGGTAGAGAACAGAGATACTACGAGTTGCCCGCTGTTAGAGTTATGCAAAATGCACATCCTGTTTGAAGCGATGCGCTCCGTGCCGTGCATTTGCCTGCCGCCATCACTGACGCGAGGAGACCAAGCCGGGCCGGATGTGGAAAGAACGGGGCAAGGGTCACGCGCGCTCTAGTCTAGACCTTCGCTCTGTACGGCTCTAGGCCGGTTTCCAGAGCAAAACGCCTTGTAGGCAACTGAATATAACTAACCATATTTTGAGCGGAAATGGTTCCAAATGAAGTCGCATCATAAAGGTCAAATAGGAAACATGGTAGTAGAAAATTTAAGTCCCAATACGTGCAAACCATCTGTATCTAGATTACATGCCATCCCATGAACCCAAACACATGCTGTTTGCAGGAGAAATTCTGCCTACTGAGGACAAAGCTTCTCACAATCTTGAAGCGCTGAATAAGTTGAAGAGTGGTACTAGTAAGAGTAAAATGCACTCGTGGTCATTGAGCTTGTCGTATATGCTCACTTTGGTCATTGTACTTAAGAATATGGTCATTACGGTCACTATATACGTATTGAGGTGATAATACGGTCACTGGCAGATCGTATAGCTCCATATGCATCTCTTTTGACCCGTCAACCAACCCACCTGGCGTCATTTTCTCTCTCTCTTATGTGGGCCCTGTGTGTCAGCGGTGGAAGAAAGAAGGCTGCATCTATTTTGACCCGTCAACCAACCCACCTGGTGTCATTTTCTCTCTCTCTTATGTGGGCCCTGCGTGTCAGCGGTGAAAGAAAGAAGGTGAGGGAATATAAAATTACATGAGTGGAGATTCGAACCCCAGACCTCAAGGATTATGGGGACCAAGCTAACCAGTTGAACCAGCCTATTGTTGCGATTGCCTAGAGGAAACAATTCTTTTTATACGACTCTGCATCCCTGCATTCACGTCGCAACTATGCAGTGCGTTTTTTTTCATGTGAGCCATTAGGATTTACTCCTAAATCATAATCGTTTCATGTGGCTTCAGTGGTTGATCCTTCCAAGATTATAATTGCAACATTCAGCCATTGGGATTTTTTTTCTTGCCTTGTGGTTTGTTTTCAACGTATGCACAATCTGAATATTAAAAGAATAGGTACGTCCATACTGAACAAAAAGGAAATTTAAGTCCTAATGCAATCTTGACAGTGAATCCTATGTATGTGTAATTTTTTTTAAATAAAAATATGTACGAGTACATAGTACTGCCAACACTGCTTTAAATCTCAAAAGGATCAACCACTGAAACCACATCAAACCATTATGATTTAGGAGTAAATCCCAATGGCTCGCACGCAGAAAAATTTTTTTGCACCGAATGGCTGCCACCTGAATGCAGGGATGTAGAGCCATATAAATGCATTGTTTCCTCAAAGTAATCACCAAGCTTGACTAGTGCAGCTGGTTGGCCGGCGCTTCTATCGAAACTCCACTTGCGCGCAATTTTATGTTTCCTCTATTTCTTTCTTCCACCGCTGACAGGCAGGGCCCGCATGAAAGAGAGAGAAAGTGACGCCAGGTGGATTGGTTGACCGGTCAAAAGGGATGCATACGGAGCTATATGATATGTCAGTGACCGTATAATCATCTTAACACGTATATAGTGACCGTATTAATTGTATTCTTAAGTACAGTGATCAAAGTGTGCGTATATGATAAGTTTAATGACCAATAGTACATTTTACTCTACTAGTAAACAGGAACCGCTTCATCCAGAAATATTAAATTTGAAGGCAGACCAGTAAAGCCCAGCCGCACTCCCCGTACTCCATGTATAGCACCTCGGGCGGACGTTATTCGGATTTCTTCGCCCCCTGGAAACTATAATATGAACCCACACTAATCAGTTAATAAGAGTTCGTCGTCAGACGAGTGGAAATTGAGTATTAAACCAGCCAGAACTAAGAGTTAGCATCTTGCAAAATTCCAAGAGCAATTTGCGTAAGCAACATGTTTAGCTTTCAGGTAACAGAAAGAAAAGAAACAAAGTAGATGAGTATGAGAGTTTTTATCGTACCTTTTTGGCAATGCACTTTCCTCTCCCATCTCCATGTGATTGCATTATGCTTTTTAAATAATAATGCAAATATCCAGACTTCCAGGATGCTTCTTGATAGCTTTCATGATCGCAGCCCTGAGTGCTTCGAATCTTTCATTCACTGGTTTAGGTTTAAAAGAAGTGCGGCGAACCCTAGATCGAAATGTCACCTTGAATACCATGAGGCTTCCCAGGTGCTCGATGCCGACAAGTAGATCATCATTTTGCTGCTCCAATTTGTTTTACGGTCACACTGTATATAGAGGCTCTGAAGCCTAGGCATGCCCCCTGCCTCGAAAGTGAGGCACAACACCCTATGGCTGAAAGTAAACGTCTTGAGATTTGGAAACTCTGAGCGGCGGATAATGATACCTTCTTCTGGGACATGATCTACTACTATGAGCTTCAGGTGCACCAGGACCGGCAGCCTGGCAAGAACCTCGGCACCATCTCTTGAGAGCGACATAACTTCTAGCTCTAAGCTGGCAAGCTGGTACAGCTGCGCAAGCCAATCTGGGACTTCAGAGAAAGGGCACTAAGGCAGGTGGAGTCTTCGGAGATGACGCGGCGGTTGGGACCAATTAGTTACGACATCAACACGGGGTATGAAGTCACCGATGATTAGAGATTCAAGCTTGCAGATGCCGAGCTTGCACAGGGAGGACAGTAAAGAACTATAATATGTGTCCATTTGGGCCGTGTCATTGTGATATGGAAATGGAAGACATAGCTCCAGCTCCATAAGATTGGTCAGCTCACCCAGACTGTTAATGTTCTCAAGATCTAGTTTCAAAGTAGCTAAAGAGCGAACAAATCTCAATTTGCCTATATCACCGAGCAGCTTTGTATGTTTAGGAACAACCAGATGCAACAGCGTCAAGGGCAACTCACAGATATCTAGGCTGTAGTCATCATATGCTTCAGGAACAATTTGAAGTGTCTGCAAATTCTGTAATCTTCGCAGTTCTTTCAGCAGTTTCTTATACCAAATGCCTACGATCCTCAAATATTTAAGTTGAAAGAAGTTGCCAATGGACGACAGATCGAAATGCTTAGCCATGAATTCAGAAACATCGAGATGCAGAACTCGCAGAAGTTGGAAATTGGAAAGGGGAGGAATACATTCAGCAGGACCCCAAAAGTTCAGTGACCTAGCTTGGGTCAGAGCCACTGTTTCCAGCCCGTGCTTGCATTCTGGATTTTTGACTTGGAGGAGTAGCCGACGAACTGGCCAGTAGCCTTTTGTGCTATGCAGATCATTCATTATAGTGATAAAGTTTTCTTCTCTTAACTTCAATATAATGTACTCAAGCATTATGTCATGCACTTGACAAGAAAGGACATGTCCGCAGTCATCAAACTCAGCTATTTGGATCATGTTTTTATTAATCAGCTCACCAAAGAAACTTTCTGCAATCACATATGGGTCACAACCATTCTTTCCAGTAACGAAACCCTCCGCTGTCCATCTCTTCAGCAAATCATCCTTCATAATTTTAGAATTTTCTGGGAAAATACCAAGATATAGCAGACATGTCTTAAGGTCCAGAAACAAGTCATTGAACCCAAGATTGAGCACATGTCTCATCAGTTCTAAACCAGGGCCTCCTTCCAATTTCAAACCTAGATAATTTTTCATCTTCTGCCAGATTTCCATTGAGTCTACCTCTTCATGAGTAGCCAAGATGCTGGCTACACTATTTATGGCTAATGGCCACCCTCCACATTTCTTTAAGATTTCATCAGAAGTATTCTTTAGTTGCTCAGGACAAGCATCTTCAGAGCCAAAAATTCTTCTATGAAATAATCTCCTTGAGTAGAGATCATCAAGAGGTTTGATCTTGTAAATTTGGCCACAAAAAGAAGAAGAACATGCCTGAGCTACACCTTCAATACGTGTAGTTGTTATGACTCTACTGCTGAGATTATTCTCCACAAACAAAGATTTAATAATGTCCCATGCTTGCGTTGTCCACAAATCATCAATCACGATAAGGTAACTGTCATACTGTTGAGGATATAACCCTTAGAGTCACCCGCCAGGAGGGGCCGGGTTACTCATAATGGTCATCACACGAAGCCCAGTACCGAGCTTGAAGACGGCGGGTCAATGATGGGCCTAAGACCCGGAGATGGCTTAAGGCCCGTAGTGATAACCGCCATTATGGTAGAACTTGTAGTGTAAGGCAAGAATAGTTGAGAGTCCGAGCCGGACACTCTTATGAGCCGACCGGGACTCTGAGAGCCGCTGGGCGTCAACCTTTCTATATAAAGGGACGACCCGGCGGCGGTTTAGGGACAAGTAAGATCTCGTCGAGAGCCAGGCATAGCGATTAAGCTCCCTGGTCATCGAAACCCTAATCAATACCACCTCAACTGGACGTAGGCTTTTACCTTCACGGTAAGGGGCCGAACCAGTATAACCCTCGTGTTCCTTGTCCCGTTTAACCCCTTTAAGCTTCCTAGCTGCGATGGCCCCACGACTAAGTCCTAGCTCGAGGACATCTGCCGTGACAATTCCACGACAGTTGGCGCCCACCGTGGGGCTGGCGCACGGTGGATTTGAGTTCTTGAAGGGCAGCTTCGAAGGGCTCAAGGGATACGCTGTGGGCCGGATGACCAAGAGTCGTCGCGGCAAGCTCTACATCGACGATGCAAACTAGGGCCCCGACGCCGGCTCAGTTGAGTACGCGTACCGGGTCCCCTTCGGCGGAATTCATGTCTTCATTGGCAAGATTGGTGAGCCGGGCCCTGAGCCGGATCTTTGCGCCGATCTCATCGAGTCGGCTCAGCGTGCACGACCCGCCCGGGTTCTACCTACCTTGAGGCATGCTTTTGTGGGATGTGTTCATGGAGGACTCTCTGAAGGGTCTGGATCTGGTGATGAGACGGCCGCTAGCTCTGACGGTGAGTCATCTACAGATGAGTCAAACTCGTTGTATCAACTTCAAGATGGCAGGCTCAGGGGCTGTTCCGACGGCGACAGTATTCCGGACCCTTTTGAGCCACCGAGCCGGGTTGGAATCTTCATGGCCGGTGCACAGCCTGTTCAAAACCCTGCCGCCGGGTCAGGAAACCCGGTGCCCTCGCCGGCTCAGGTGCTGATGGATCTCACGGACAAGATGACGGCCCTGTTGACCGCTACGGTTGACCCGGCGGATCAAGTCCAGCATGACGCAGAGGTGGCACAGTTAAAGTTGGATCTAGCAAAGGCCAAGGAGGATCTGGCGGCGGAGGGGATCAGGATGGCTGCAGAGAGGGCGGCTCTCGACGCCCAGACTCAGCTGATTCAGGCACAGTCCTTCCGGCTCACGATGGATCAGAACGCATCCAATGAGGTCATGACAAGGAGGCATCAAAAGGCCCAATCTCGACTCCCTCCGGTTTACGATCCTCGAAACCTCTTCAACACGCCAGGTGTAGGGTCTAGTAACCCGCCGGAGGTCATAGTGCCCGGGGCTGGGACACCAATTCAGCCCCAAGTAATGGGACCGCCCCGGGTGAACCCTGCCCCGCCTCAGTATGTGCCAATACCACCGGGTCATTATGCCAACCCGTTGGAAAACATGGTCGCCGCGGCGGCACGGCTGGCGGCTCTCGCAATTGACGGCGACTCTCCAACGGCGGTTGAAACCCGCCGGGTCAGGGAGCTCCTTTAGACAGCTCTGGCGCAGCAAGAGGCGTACTCTTACAACCGGGACAGGATCCATTCAACCCCTCGTCCAGGCCAGAGCCCGAGTTATAGCAGACACATGGTTTCGCCGACCGGCTCAAGTAACGTCCGACGCCATGACTTGCCACCTGGTCATGGCCCGGCTCATAACGGAGCCTTTCACGCGACAGACCAAGACAGAGCACGGCAAGAGGCGGAGCAGGTGCCTCAGTTGACGGCCTACCAGACACCCCCGGCTTATCCGACTGCTTCCGTCGATGTGGGTATCCCTACAAGGACTGGAGGTGTCCCTTGTTTAGTGCCGGCTCTCCGCAACGAACGTCTACCCAAGGACTTCAAAGGGCCTAGGAAGGTGCCTAATTACATGGCTGATTTACAACCCGCAACCTGGATCGAGAGCTATGAGATGGCCATGGAATTGCTGGAGGTCAGTGAAGCGGCGATGGCCAAGTACTTCACCATGATGTTAGATGGGACTGCCCGCACTTGGTTGAAAGGGCTACCACCGAATTCCATCGGGTCTTGGGCTGAGCTGAAAGCCCGGTTCATCCAAAACTTCAAAGATACCTGTAGGTAGTCTATGTCAATTGTGGATTTGACTAACTGTAAACAGCAGGAGGGTGAGTCTACGACACATTGGGTTCGCCGGGTCAAAGAGATAATACATTCATCTTATAAGATGGATGCCGGCTCTGCAGTCTTAATGTTGGAGCAGAATTGTCGCTTCCTGCCCCTGAAGATGAAACTCGGGCGGCTCAAACGTGACTGCAATGATATGGGTACGCTGATGGCGGCTCTCGTCAAGTACGCTGACTCTGATAGTACCAAGGACCCCGCTTCAGATGATGAAAGGACAGGGAAGGGAAGGAAGAACGGCAATGGCAAGGGTCCTCAGCATAACCCGGCAAACCAAGGAGGTAACAAGCGTAAGGCTGATGGCAGCATGGAGTTTGTGGCCAATGCCAACTCACAGGGTAACAACCAGCGACGTAAAGGGAGGCCACCTCCCCGAGCTGGCGGGTCAGGACCGACGCTCGAGCAGTTGTTGAATGAGCCTTGTCCAAGGCATGGCTCCAGGGAGAAGCCAGCTACTCATCTATGGAAAGATTGTGCCATCATGAAGGCCTTTAATAACTCCAACGCTTTTAATGGCAGCAATGGCCCGTGCGGCGGCTCAGGCGCCGGCGGCTTTCATGGCCCGGGCGGCGGCCCAAATTCTAATCCTCAGAATGTTCAAGGGGGCTTTAATCAGCAGTCCGGCCAGGGTCATCAACAGCAACAGGGGGGATACCAGACCAATCCAAAGCAGCTCAATGGTGGACAGTACCATGTGTTTACCACCAGTCTGTGTAAGTGAGATCAGAAGCTTCATAAGAGGGCTGTGAATGCTGTTGAGCCGGCGGTTCCACGCTATTTAAGATGGTCTGAGCAGCCTATTGTGTCGAGTAGGGAGGATCACCCTCCCCGGGTTGATAATCCGGGTGACTTGGCCCTGGTGGTGGCTCCTCAGGTGGGAGGATACAAGTTCACTAAGGTGCTCATGGACGGAGGTAGCAGCATCAACATCCTCTATTATGAGACTTTCCGCCGTATGGGTTGATTGATAAGAACCTCAGCCAGTCCAATACTGTTTTCCATGGCGTGGTGCCTGGTAAGTCGGCTTATCCAGTTGGTAAGATAGAATTGGAAGTGGCCTTTGGAGACGAGTACAATTACAGGGTGGAAAAATTGACCTTTGAGGTGGTCAAGATAAGAAGTCCGTATCATGCCATATTTGGGCGGCCGGCTTACGCCAAGTTCATGGCATGGCCGTGTTACGTGTATTTGCAGCTCAAGATGCCGGGTCACAATGGGACCATTACGGTTCATGGCAGCCGGAAGGTGGCCTTGGAGTGTGAGGAAGGCGATGCGGCTTATGCAGAATCTGTTTGTGCAACAGAGGAGTTGAAGTTTTACAAGGACAATGTTGACCCAACAGATATGACCTCTCTAAAAAAGCCGACTACGGAGCATGAGCCGGCAATGAAATTTAAGTCGGCTGATGAGACTAACTTGTTGATTTCGTTCCAGGTGATTCATCTCAGTAGTTTAGCATCAGTGCCAATCTGGATCCAAAATAGGAAAGCGCGCTCATCGAGTTCATCCGTGAGAATAGGGACATTTTTGCATGGAAACCTTCTGACATGCCAGGTGTACCTAGAGAACTCGCTGAGCACACCCTCAATGTTGATCCGAAATTTAAGCCGGTCAGGCGGTTCCTTCGGCGGTTTAATGAGGAGAGGCGGAAAGCCATTGATGAAGAGGTGGCCCGGCTCTTGGCGGCCGGTTTTATTGTTGAAGTTTTTCACCCAGAGTGGTTAGCTAACCCAGTGCTCGTGCTCAAGAAGAATGGCACCTGGCGGATGTGTGTGGACTACACAGACTTAAACAAAGCGTGTCCGGCTGATCCTTTTGCCCTTCCCCGTATTGATCAAATCATTGATGCTACGGCAGGTTGCGAGCGCTTAAGTTTCTTGGATGCTTATTCTGGATACCATCAGATTAAAATGGCAGTTAAGGACCAGGAGAAGACGGCGTTCATCACTCCCTTTGGAGCCTTCTGTTATGTGTCTATGCCTTTTGGACTCAAGAGTGCACAGGCGACTTATCAGCGTTGCGTGCAGAATTGTCTTCATAACCAGATTGGGCGCAATGTTCATGCCTATGTGGATGATATTGTGGTTAAATCCAGGGAGGAGGAAACCTTGATAGATGATCTGAGGGAAACCTTTGATAATCTGCGGGTCTACAAGATGATGCTTAACCCGGCCAAGTGTGTTTTTGGTGTTCCCGCAGGCAAGCTCTTGGGTTTTCTGGTTTCTCATAGAGGCATTGAAGCTAACCCGGAGAAGATCAAGGCAATCACCTCTCTGGCTAAGCCGGCGTGTATAAACGACGTCCAGTGCCTGGCGGGTCGTATCGCTGCTTTAAGCCGGTTTATAAGCCGTTTGGGTGAGAAGGCCATGCCACTGTACCAGTTGATGAAGAAAACTGATGACTTTATCTGGAATGATGCTGCTAATGCTGCTTTTGAGGATTTAAAGAGACAGCTGGCTGAGCCCCCAGTCCTTGCTGCCCCGGTTGACAAGGAGCCCTTATTACTGTATGTAGCTGCCAACACACGAGCCGTCAGTGTGGCTGTGGTGGTGGAGCGCAAGGAAGAGGGTAAGGAATATCCAGTTCAGCGGCCGGTTTATTACGTCAGTGAAGTGCTTATCGAGTCCAAACAGCGGTATCCACATTGGAAGAAGCTTGTTTATGGTGTGTTCATGGCAAGCCGGAAGCTTAAGCACTATTTTCAAGGTCACCCTATCACTGTGGTTAGTTCTGCCCCCCTTGGAGATATCATCCAAAACAGAGAGGCCACAGGGAGAGTGGCTAAGTGGGCTATAGAACTTGGGCCTCATGGTCTAAAATACGTGCCACGCACTACTGTTAAATCTCAAGCTTTGGTGGATTTCATCAACGATTGGACAAAGCTACAGGTGCCTGAAGAGAAGCCGGATAATACATATTGGACTATTCACTTTGATGGGTCTAGGCAATTGGAGGGCTCGGGGGCTGGAGTTGTATTGGCTTCCCCTAAAGGTGACAAGTTTCATTATGTGCTAGGTTGATGTTTCCTTGTACTAACAATGCGGCTGAGTACGAGGCCTTGCTCCATGGTCTTCGGATGGCTAAGGAGATGAGCATGAGCCGGGTAAGGTGCTTCGGCGACTCAGATCTAGTGGCTCAACAAGTATCAGGCAAGTGGGACTCCAAGGACCCTCTCATGGCGGCTTATCGCCGTGAAGTTGATGCCATTGCTGGACACTTTCAGGGTTACCAAGTAGAGCACATCGATCGTAGGAGGAACGAGGCGGCTGATGCATTAAGCCGGCTGGGCTCTCAGCGAAAGCCGGTACCGCCTAATACTTTCTTGGACATCCTGCATAACCCTTCAGTCAAGTTACCTACAGAAGGAGACTTGGCTGTCCCTGACCCGGAGGCACAGTTGGTGGCGGCTCTCCACATCACCTAGACTGGACAGTACCATACTTGGCATACATGACCCGGGGAGATTTGCCTGAGGACGAAACTCTGGCCAGACAAATAACCCGGCGGTCTAAGTCAATGGTTGTCATCAATGGTGAGCTGCATCGCCGCAGTGTTACTGGAACGTTCCAGCGTTGTGTTTCCCCTGAGGAGGGTCAAGAAATCTTACGCGAGATTCACGAAGGGGATTGTGGCCATCATGCCGGCTCAAAATCCCTCGTGGCCAAGGCTTTTCGTCATGGTTTTTATTGGCTGACGGCTCATGCTGATGCGGAGGACTTGGTCAGTAAATGTGATGGTTGCCAGAGGTTCTCGCGACGGGCTCATGTGCCGGCTCAGGAGCTGAGGATGATTCCAATTACTTGGTCATTTGCAGTCTAGGGGCTTGATATGGTTGGGCCTTTTAAAAGGTCCAAGGATAAGAAGACTCACCTCTTGGTGGCAGTTGACAAATTCAAAAAGTGGGTTGAAGCAGAGCCAGTTAGCAAGTGTGACGCAACCACGGCGGTTCAGTTCATGAAAAGGGTGATATTTCGCTTTGGCTTTCCACACAACATTATAACTGACAATGGTACCAATCTGTCTAAAGGCGCCATGGAGGAGTTTTGTCAACGAGAGCATATTCGACTTGACGTTTCATCAGTGGCTCATCCTCAATCCAATGGTCAAGCTGAGAGAGCTAATCAGGAGATCTTGAAGGGCATTAAGCCCCGGCTTTTGGTCCCTTTACAACGGACGGCGGGTTGTTGGGTGGAGGAGCTACCCTCCGTGTTATGGAGCATCAATACTACTCCTAACAGGTCTACGGGTTACACGCCTTTCTTCATGGTTTATGGAGCGGAAGCAGTCCTCCCCAGTGACATCCGTCATGACTCGCCTCGAGTGGCGGCTTATGTTGAGGCGGATAATGAACAGGCGCGCCAAGATGCTCTTGACTTGTTGGACGAACAACGTGACGTGGCAGCGGCTCATTCAGCGATTTACCAACAAGACCTGTGCCGTTATCACAGTCGCCGGGTTAAGTCCCGGGTCTTCCAGGAAGGTGATCTGGTGCTCCGGCTCATCCAAGATCAAACAGATGCACACAAGCTATCCCCGCCTTGGGAAGGGCCCTTTGTGGTCAGCAAGAACCTGCACAACGGGTCATACTACCTTATTGACGTTCGGGAGCATAAAGATTCACGTAAGTCGGAGGAAGAGACCCGTTGGACGTGGAACATAGCTCATCTTCGGCCTTATTACACTTGAGCCAACGGTTCTCGTAATGTACATATTTCTATAGCCATGTATATATTATGTTAAATAATAAAGCAGGACCTCTGTCCTTTTCCCCTCCAAAGGTAAACGTGTTATTTCCATTACAACATCACATGGTCACTTGGAGGTGGATCCAGCTTACGATCGTATTCGAATCTAGCCGTAAGCAATATAATCACCTAGGGGCTTCCTGTTCAAACATAGGCCGTATTCGAACCAAAGAGAACATAGCTGTCGATACCCACTTGATTGGCAAAGTGCCGAGCTCATTGGGGAGTTTTCTTTGATCCTATTTGAATCATAGCTTAACCCCCTTTGGGAACCGACGTGGATCGTATTCGAATCAGCGTCGTTAAACAACTTTTAAGGTCATTTGGGGGCTTCCTGTTCAAACATGGGTCGTATTCGAACCAAAGAGAACATAGCTGTCGGTACCCTCTTGATCGGCATCGCCAAACCCACTGGGGGCTATATGATCGCATTCGAATCTTAGCTTAACCCCTTTGGGACGGGTCTCTGGTCGTATTCGAACCGGAAGCCCCTAAGTTTTGATTTTCTGATCTGCAACAAGTTCTTCTGGTTGTATCAATAGTGTGCATGGCGGTTCTTATTCCGCCGACTTAACTTTGATTCACGGTGCTAGTCACACACAATAAGCATTATCAAAACTGGTAAACCGGAGTTGAGATACCAACCTTATTATCCGGGTTACATAAACCGGAAGTATACTTGAAGGCCTGTAAGTATGCTATTCTGGTTACATCAAGGATATAATTGAGGACCAGTCTTTGGTGACTTAGATTCATATTCCGGGTTATATGTATGAGACTATGATTCTCAGTGCGGTAAGCCGCCTAGAGACTTGTGACTTGTTTTTCTATGCAGGATGGTTAAAGACAGCTATTCGAGCTTAAGGAAAATAAATGATCAATTATGACCCGGAGGAGTATAAGGAAGCAACTTCAATAGAGATAAGCATTCAACACGTGCACGATGGCACGACAAAGTTAAAATGTTTGTCCTACTCTATTACAAGACTCCCCGAGTCCAAAAGGTGAGGCATTGTTTAACAAGCATAACCATGGGCCGCCCAAAGAGTCAAGATGCTTGCTGAGTCGAAGCCTCCGGTTCATCCCTCTGCGCTCCTCCGGCTGTTCCCATGACCTGGAAGGGGGACGATTTCCAGTCAATGCTGCTCAAAGCTTCAAACTGAGCCTCCTCGTCAATTAACCCTGCCGGGTCAACTTCCGGGGCGAAGGTATGCTTACGAGTCGGCGGGACCAAGCTGATGGCTTCATAACGCGGAGTGGGGATCCTCTGATTCTCTGCGTCGTAGCCCGGCTGGTACTTGGTCAGGTCGGTGTCATTCCCAATCATGGTGGCCACCGGGCGCACGATCTTCACACAGGCAACAAAGTCTTTTTGGTCGAAGGGGGTGCCGTCTTCCTTTAGGCTGGGGTATCCAAGTGCAATGTCAGCCGGGTCTAGCTCTGGAAGGAAAGCCTTGGCCCGGCTCAGAGCAGCTATGGCTCCGGCTCTTGCAGAGGCCCGTCGCAGCTCTTGGAAACGCTGAGGAAGAACGGCAAGCCGGCGAAGTACGTCCGCCAGGTGAGTCGGAACCTCATTGGACAGGGCCACAACGGCCAAGGCGCGCTGTGACCCGGTGTAGAGTTGCTCCACCAGAGTGTACACGGCCTTCAGCTTGGTCAGCACGTTCTGATTGAGGTTGGCGCTTCTGGGGCCTGTTTAACAAAGTAAGATAAGCCGCTAGCAATGATGGGAGTTATGAGACATAAAGACTGTAAACTTGTTCAAAGTCTGCAGAATGACTTACCGAAGATTGCGGCGACCATCTGTGACACATGGCGCTTTAAGCCGGAGAGTTCGGCGGTTCTCTCCGTCAGAGCCGCCTCCGCCTGTTCGGCCCGGCTTACCAGAGCAGCCTTCTCTTCGGCCCAAGTCTTCCTTTCAGCTTCAAACTTCTTCTTCAGCTTCTCTTGAGTAGCAACACTGAATTTGAAATTTAGCGTTGGCCTTCCGGGTCTCAGTTTCCTGAGTCTTCAGGCGGTTCTTCAGCTCAGAGATATCAGCCTCAAATTTCTTGCAAGCAGCCTGTACAATTTCCGGGTTATAGTATGAATAGTTATTATGCAACTTTAAAGTCCCAAGCACTTTCCAAGCAAAGACACTTAGCACTTGGGGGCTAATGCATGTCGAAAGTTTCTATCTACAAATTACCGGTTCATGGAAGTAAGCCGGAAGTTAAGTCTACAACATATTCTATCATAAGTAGTAGACTTGGGGGCTAGTATGGTAAAGATGACTACACGGTAAGCAATAGAGTGGTACCTCAGACTTCTGCTGTATCTGCTTCACCATGTCAATCTCCAGGTCTCGGCTGCTATGCACTTGATTGACATAGCCGAAGATGATATCTCCGATGCTCAAGTTAGCGTAGTTGGTGATGTCCAGCTTGGCCCTGCGGCGCTCTAGCAACTCTTCCTTGGCAGAGCACTTAGCCAGCGCAGTGGGTCTCCCCGGCTCGACAAACTCCGTCCGGGTGATTACCACGTCCGGGTCATCGGCCGGCTGAGCCGGGCTGGAGATGTCCGGATTGGTAGAAGTCTCTATGGCTGGCTCGTCGGTTGGAGCGGTGGCTTCAGGAGCAGAGGCAGCTAGCGGCTCTTGAGCTGAAACCTCCGGCTCAGTCAAGACCGGCTCTTCGACCGGTTTATTCTTCTTCGCCCTCTTGCTGAGCTTTGCTTGGGCACTGACAGGACAAAAGGTTAATACAAAAGCATGAGTAAAGATAAGCACAACAAGGGATGATCATCATTAGCCGGGTACGGTCTTGAAAGCCGGTAGGTTCGATTGCATAGAGTCACCAGAGGAAGGCGAAGTTTCCTGATAATTTGAATCAGAAGAATTGAGTGGTTGACGTACAACGCCCGCCAAAGGATGAAAAGGATATAGGTTGGAGATAACCTCGGTCCGGCGCTTCCTTGACGCTTCAGGTAAGCCGGAGGAGAGGTCTGCATCCTTGTTGGTCCGGGTGTGCCGCCGGCTCTCATGAATCTGTTGCTTCAAAAGAAATTGAGGATCTTGATAAGCTAAAGGATGTGAAAATCTTACTTTCCGGGTTACTCTTCGGACTTTCGGCCTTGGCAAGGGCTCCGAGTCGGAGGAAAGTGTTGTTACCTCTTCAGTCACCGGGTTACTTGCTCCGGTGTCATCCTGCTGATGATCAGTATCGATAAGGTGGATAGGAATAAACAAGAAACAAAACTAGAGCTTACAGATTCAGGGGTTACCTCTGACTCGGAGCTGTCACTTAGCTGAAGCAGCTCTGAGGCAGTAGGCCTGCTTCCCTTCTTGCGGGGGGCGGCTCTCCTGGCGGCTTTCTTAGCTTTCCTGGCCTTTTTGGCCGCCTCATGGTCATACTTGACCTTCCAGAACTTATCATCAGCCTGAAAAATACAATGAAGACTTCTTAAGGTTCAGATGAAAATTATCTAAGGAGAAAATAAGGTGTTCAGATCAGTGGCTTACCGCTGGGGCCGGGTTAGTCTTGCATAAGGGGCTTAAGCCGGTCCTCCCGCAGTCTGTCAAGCTCTCATTCAAGAGGGACTTGGTCATGTCGTCAACAACGTCTTCAGGTAGATCGTTGCGGCTGTGTCGCAGAGGGTCATCTTTCCAGCCCGTATAATCACACATTAAGCCGGGGCGGCGGCTTAAGGGGATCACCCGCCAAGAGATCCAGACCCGGACCAGATCAATGCCGTTGAGGCCATTCCCCAGCAGAGCCTTAATTTCGTTGATGGTGGGGATCAGAGGTTGACGCTCAGCTTGAGTTAGCTTATCCGGCAGGGAGTGACTTGGCTCCAGACGCAGGGCACGAAAGCCGGGCAGAGGTCTCTCGTCAGCCGGCGAAGTATCCTGGCAGTAGAACCAGGTCTGGTTCCAGTCCTTTGGATGGCTGGGCGGTTCAGCGTAAGGAAAGAGGCAGTCTCTGCGGCGTTGGATGGAGATCCCACCAAGTTCCAGGCTCGGCCCGTTGGCGCACTCGTTCTGGCGGTTCAGATAGAATAGCTCTCTAAAGAGCAGCAGGCTGGGCTCTTCTCCAAGATAGACTTCGCAGAATACTTGAAAGTTGCAAATATTTGACACGGAGTTGGGTCCTATGTCTTGCGGTCGCAGATCAAAGAAATTCAGCACATCTCTAAAGAATTTTGAGCCGGGCGGTGCGAAGCCCCGGCTCATGTGATCAGCAAATATCACCACCTCACCATCTCTTGGTTGCGGTCTCTCCTCCGACGGGTCAGGGGCACGGTAAGACATGATTTCCTTCTTGGGCAAGTAACCCGTCTTTACGAAATCAGCTAGAGTGTCGTCCGTGACATTGGATCTCATCCAGTTGCACGTGATGGGTGCCTTGGGAGCTTTGGGAGGCATTGTGAAAGATGAAGCCTATGACAAAAGGAAAATGTCCGGTTCAATTATAAGCCGGCAGACGTCTACAGTTTAATACTCAATGGCGGCTTATGAGGGGGGCCTAATGACATATGGTTAAGTGCATCGGGTTATCTAAGCCGCTGAAGGTATCAAGAGTAATTCAAATTGTCTACAGCTTTATCATAAATGAGCCGGAAAAATTTACGGCGCGTGGCTTCTTTTGAGCCGGAAATGTAAGCCGCCATAGCTCAGCAGATGCAATATTTTACTAAGTGTGGTGAAAACAAGTTTCACAGATCGCAGTAATTATTTTGGATCAAAACGGTCGGCTAAAGAGAAAATTTTCTAGACCTAGAACTGACGCAGAAGAAGTCTATGGATTCAGAATGGGATCTTATTTCAAACAAAGGGGATCTACTAGTGTCAAAATGGATGTGCAACAACTACCGCAGGAGCTCTGTGCTACTCTTGCATCGAAACATGACCATAGTGGCAGAACTATAGGGAACTCGCGAAGAACAGCAAAGAACAGCGAAGAACAGTGGAACCCTAATGCGGATCTACGGTGGAGAGGTGCAGGGACTTACAGATGCGGAGTTACGGCGGGGGTTCGTCGCGTTTCTCTGGTCACCTCAGATTGATGCAGCGGCCTGAGTTGGTGAAGATGAGGAAACCCGCGGCGGCGGAGCTCGGGCGATAGCACAGTGGCGAGAGGAGGAAGAAGATGGAGGCGACGAGTGACTGGAGGCTCATGGGCCGGGCTATTTATAAGGAGAGGCTCATAAGTGGGCGCGAGAAACGAGGAGGCCACGACGTGGTTATCTCGCCATAAAAACGCCTCGATTTTCGGGACGACAATTGAAGATAAGATCCGTTGCGGATATGGTGGAGTAAAAAATGGACTTAATGGAAGATGACGTCATGGCGGGTTACCAGAAACCCGGAAGATGACGTCACAACGGGTTATAACCTTCGCTCGACCATAAACCGGAAGATTTTTCTCTCTCAAAGGAATTGAAGATTGACATGAACTGGTTCAAATCAATCTGGGGCCTAATGTTGAGGATATAACCCTTAGAGTCACCCGCCAGGAGGGGCCGGATTACTCATAATGATCATCACACGAAGCCCAGTACCGAGCTTGAAGACGGCGGGTCAATGATGGGCCTAAGACCCGGAGATGGCTTAAGGCCCGTAGTGATAACCGCCATTATGGTAGAACTTGTAGTGTAAGGCAAGAATAGTTGAGAGTCCGAGCCGGACACTCTTATGAGCCGGCCGGGACTCTGAAAGCCGCTGGGCGTCAACCTCTCTATATAAAGGAACGACCCGGCGGCGGTTTAGGGACAAGTAAGATCTCGTCGAGAGCCAGGCATAGCGATTAAGCTCCTTAGTCATCGAAACCCTA
The DNA here is from genome assembly GCF_018294505.1 of Triticum aestivum. NCBI lineage: Eukaryota > Viridiplantae > Streptophyta > Magnoliopsida > Poales > Poaceae > Triticum > Triticum aestivum. The sequence continues at coordinate 62,315,864 of NC_057811.1, forward strand.
ATCAATACCACCTCAACTGGACGTAGGCTTTTACCTTCACCGTAAGGGGCCGAACCAGTATAACCCTCGTGTTCCTTGTCCCGTTTAACCCCTTTAAGCTTCCTAGCTGCGATGGCTCCACGACTAAGTCCTAACTCGAGGACATCTGCCGTGACAATTCCACGACACATACCATATAAAATAAAACATGTCATGCTAAATACTAAAAAGGTGAAGTAGGATCCTAGTTCCTCACCTAAAGTGATGCTCCTAAAACAAGTTGAAATTATTTAATAAAAGCAATTAGTATAATTATAAGAAAAAAGACCAGCGGGGAGGATGACTAATTCTGCCCACGGGATTTGAACTCGGGTGTGTTTGGAGAGACGCTGCCGCACTCTTGCCACCGGGCAGGAGCCCATAAAAGAAACTTAACCAACCATCATTGTTATTATGCGTGTTATGAAGAACCTTGTGTGTGATGTTGGACCTTCGAGAAGACAACTATCATGAGACCTTCTCGGGTTTTTCTTTTCTTTCTGAAAGCCAATTTTATTCTGTGTCAAGGCTTTGCTTTAATTGACATTGTTTATATAACTAACGATATATGCCTATGTGCATTGGTCGATGTTGTGGCTAGGGGTTATTCACCTTTTTAGAAAATAAATAAATAAATAAATGAAACATTGACTACATATGTGACATTTATGCATGATTCAAGAAGTACTAAATTAATGGGCTCAATTCTAACAAAAACATGTTGCAGCTCTGTTTAAGTTTTGATTACTACTTTGATTAATTTTGACCTTGATACAAGTTACTCGTACAGTGCATTTCTTTACTAAAAATGGACATTTGTTAATTTTTTGTAATTTAACATGTCACACTTAATCCTACCTTTAAGCTGTTATATACTTGGATTACGCACCTTAACCTTGTTATATGAATATATGCTGATTGTGTTCAAGTCAGTTTAGGCATGAACAATGAATAATCTATATACCACTAATAAAGGGAGGTGTGTGTTTCTCTGAATTTTTGGTCCGTTCATCTCCAGTCTTATTTGAGGTGGTACTAAATTTTTTGTTCATCCACACATAAATAAATTTTTAGGGCGCTTATAGGCGCCGGCGCACCGGCCGAGCATTTCGGCCGGTCCAGCCCAGGCCATCGGATATGAGCCACGCAGCCGTTGGATCCAGGTAAAAAAATAGATCGCCCCCAACTTCTTCTTCCTTGGGCAGTCGCCTGGATCCGCATCTCCCGCTCGGGGAGCACGGCACCGCGCCTCCTGTCCCCTCCGGTGGTCGTCCCCGTCGTCAATCCCCACCCTCGTCGGTCTTCCTCGTCGTCGGCCGGACCCTGCCCTCGCCGCCCGTCGTCGTCGCCGGTCCCCGCCCTCGTCGCCAGTCCCCGCCCTCGCTGGCTGTCCTCGTCGCTAGTTCCCATGCAACAACTCCACCTGCATTGCAGCTCTTGACGGCGACGGTTGTGGCTCGGCCGCCGCCCCTCGCCATTGATGCTCGCTGCAGGAAATTATGTCGACGGCGGCCGTCAGTCAATCAACACCGTTTTACATGGATGTAGCAAAAAACTTCACCCGTAGTAGCAAAAAAAACTACGGTTGCAGCAAAAATCAAACACCGTCGCCGTCTTTCGCGAGGTCGCGACTCCGCCTTACATGGATGTAGCAAAAAACTTCACCCGTAGTAGCAAAAAACTTCACAAAAGGTTGCAGCTTTTTACTCTGCGGTTGCAACAAAAACACAGAGAGACGCCATGGTCGTCGTCGAGGAGGATTTTCTCAATCTCTGTTTGAAGCTTTTTCATCTGCGGGTTGAAGCTTTTTGTCAAAACGGTTGTAACTTTTCCTGTATTTCGTTGTCTGGTTGAAGCTTTTTTATCTACTGGATGTAGCAAAAACCTCCCACGGTAGTAGCAAAACCCTGCTACGGTTGCAGCAAAAAAATCATTGTCGTCCTCGCGAGGTCGTAGCTCTGCCTGATGGATGTAGCAAAAAGCTTTGCCGGTAGTAGCAAAATCCAACAACGGTTGCAGCTTTCCCTTGTTGTGCAGTGCCATTGAAGCTTTCTATGTCTATGGTTGAAGCTTTTTTCAATGGCTGTTGAAGCTTTTCTAGGTGACGGTTGCAACACTTGTATACGCGGAAGAATCCAGGCATGGCTGCAGGCAGCCATAGCGGCCGGCAAGGGAGCGCCTGGCCGCCGGCGATGGAGGTCGTGGTCGCCCAGTCGCAGCCCAGGGGGAGGGAGAAGGGGGGG
>NC_057811.1:62318440-62388904 GCF_018294505.1 Triticum aestivum
GGGAGGGGATGCGCCCGCGTGAAGGCTTGAGGTAGGGGATGGATCTGGCCATGGCGGCAGGCAGCCATGGCAGTCGGCGAGGGGAGCCTGGCCGCCGGCGAAGTAGCTCGTGGTGGCCCAGTCGCAGCTCGGGAAGAGGGGAAGGGATGGGGAAGGGGTGGGGAGGGGGGGCAGAAGAAGAGGGCTTCCGCGCGCCCCGTGAAGGAGACGCGGGGAAGAGGGAGACCGGCCCAATGTTTCCGCCGGTGCCCCGGCCTCAAACGTTTCCCAAATTTTTAGAGGTGACCTTCAAACCGTGCAGTCAAGGGCCTCCTCCGCATCTTTTTCCCCTTTGATTGAGTCATAGAGGTCAATCCCCTAGATGGGTCAAGGAGCCTGCTCCGCATCCTTTTTTTCCCTTTCATTGGGCCGTAGGTAAATAATATATGCACAAAAATAAATTAGCATTTTCTTTGTAACCTCCGCTCTGAATAGACCGGCTGCAATTACATAAGCATGATGCGTTAGGCCCTGCAGGGCTTGAAAAAAATACCCACCAACTCAATAAGACGACTCCTATTATCATTAAATAGTACGACCTTGCTCTTAGAACCAAAACCACCAATTTATATACATCTTGGAGTTACCTGTTATCGATCTAACTCAATAAATCGGCTCGAGAATCATAAGCGGAGGACGAGGATGATGACGTGAGAAGAAGAGAATGAGTCCCGCTAAAGGAAGGATTTTTGTTTTTTTGCGTGAGAAACTTCCAACCTATTCATCTTTAATTATGACAGTACAAAAACAACTGAGGTAATAAAAATTACAACTAGGTCTGTAGACCACGTAGCGATGACTACAAACACTAGAGCGAGCCAAAGGCAGGCCGTAGTCATCGCCCCTCTCTCGCTGGAGCTGGGTGAACCTTGTTATAGTAGACAGTCGGGAAGTCGTCATGGTAATGCCGCATAGGACCAGAGCAACAACCATCGTCGATGAAAAAATTCATAGATCGAAATGATCTATAAACATCCAAATGAAGACGAACAAAGACCGGATCTAAACAGATCCATCGAAGACTAGCATTGATCGAATCCCGCAAGATCCAACAAAGCACACCTCCACATACCCTCCGACGATGCTAGACGCACCATCGGGACAGGGATAGAACATGGGAGATATTATTCCTATTGAGGGATATCTCCACCGCCACATAGCCCCAACCAGAACGGGTCCCTCCCGCCGGCGGGGGCTGAGGTCCTCCGCACCTCCATGGCCCAAAGGCCATCCGAGATGGGACGGATCGGTAGCGGTGCTGATAGGAGGAGAAAGCATTGGATCTTTTCTTGTGAAGGAAGGAAGAAATATGTTGTCTTATGTGGGCTAACTAAGTGGCGTGTAATTAAACGACTTGCTGCATGATTAAAGAAGGGATATTGGGATTCTGTAAGTTGTGCGTAACTAAATGGTGGTCGATGAAAGACTACATTGATGAATGTAAAGCAACTCCCTGGGGCACTAGCAGGGTTTTGAGTACCGGGCGGAAAATTCGGATAACGCCCGGTATTGGCATTTCTCTCTGCCCCATGAGAAAGCTGTGTACCAAGCAAAAAAAGTCAATTTTTTTGAAAATTCTGAATTTGAACGGCGACAGTATGGTCAAGTAGGACAGAAACTCTTGTAGAACATCTAAGTAGCTGTGGTCTGGTGGTTAATATGGCCCTCCCTTCCCGCGAGTTTGTGAACTACTTGATCTCAGTACTAATCTATTCCTAGCTCAGAAAAATTTGAATTCAAATTACGTTAAAAAAATTCAAGTGGTATTTCCTTGGAATTTTACAGTAACCTCCGTATCCGTGTTTCTCGCCCACCCTCGGTATTTTCTTGGGATTCGGTAGCCAAAACGTTGGGCACTACAGGAGCACTCCTCATGGTTTCTCCATGGATGCCGCCAAATAGTTCATAGTGGGGTACGTCACCAAGGGGGTGGAGCGCATGGCCGGCGCTTAAGTTGTGATTCTGAACAGCCTTGTACGTGCCTATCACCAGAATCGGGTTACAATCCTTTTTCATCTTACAACACATGAATCTTGCTAATCTCTTACTTAAAGCGGAAGGAAAAACTTCTGTCGGCTGGAGGAAAGAAGATCTTACTTAAAGCGGTTGTTCAAGCTATTCCCACCTAAACACTTAAAGCGGTTGTTCAAGCTATTCCCACCTAAACAATGTCGGTCTTTAAAATTCCTAAAAAAAATTGCAAAGGAATTATTGACATGATGGCGCATTTCTGGTGGGGAGATGAGGACAACCAAAGGAGGATGCATTGGATGGCTTGGTGGAAAATGTGTGTACCCAAGAACCAAGAAGGAATGGGTTTTCGGGATATCCATTGTTTCAATTTGGCTATGCTTGCTAAACAGGCTTGGCGTCTTATTGAGAATCCGGATTCTCTATGTTCTACTATTTTGAGAGTCAAATACTATCCTGACGGTGACTTGTTGAACACTGCCTGAAGAAGGGTTCTTCCTTCACCTGGCAAAGTATTATGGCGGGTGTGAGCTCCTTGAAGCGTGGTCATATTTGACGAGTAGGAAATGGGCAGAATATGGACATTTGGGAGGACGCCTGGATTCCAAATTGTGCAAACCGTAAAATTGTTACCCCTAAGGGAGGCCAGTTGTTACGGAAGGTAGCAGATTTGATTGATCCAATCCTAAATAGTTGGGATCTTCTCAGACAGACTCTATGGCCTATTGATGTTCAGCGAGTGCTTGCGATCCCGATATCGCAACATGATATGTCAGATTTCGTAGCTTGGAATTTCACAAAAAATGGGATTTTTTCGGTTCGATCTGCTTATTTCGTGGAATGGGACCACCAATATGGGAACAAGTTATGACATATCAATGGGATGGGACGTACCACGGTCAATCCTATTTGGGCGAGGATTTGGAAACCTGCTTGTCCAGCAAAGGTTAAAATATTTATTTGGCGTACACTTCACGGCACTCTTCCGTGTCGTGTTAACTTAGCTAATAGACATGTGAAAGTCTCGCCTAAGTATCCTGCCTGCTCATCTGGGCCAGAAGACACAAAACATCTGTTGTTTCTATGTGACGTAGCAAAAGAAGTCTGGAGAAGACTAGGGATGGACGATATTATCGACAGAGCTTGTAAAATAGACTATGCGGGTGAGGCAATCTTGGAATATTTACTTTCATTACCAGATCAGGAACTATGTATTATGGGCACTTGTAATGTGCATGACATGATTGCCATATCAGCCTGGTACTTGTGGTGAGAAAGGCGCAAATTGGTACACAATGAGACTACTCAGAATGCACAACAGATATCCATGGGGATACGCGCTCTCACTGCCAATTTTGTTAATGCCTCCTCGCCGAAGGCTTCCATGAAAAGAGGAGGATGGTCTAGCCCCCCGACGGGATTTGTTAAACTAACGTTGATACTTCTTTTGACCACGGCCTTCTCAGGGGTACGATCGGTGCGGTCTTAAGAGATGACAAAGGTAGGTTCATCGGTGGGGGAAATGGTAAGATTGACTGGTGTGTAGATGTGTTGATGGCTGAAGCTTTGGCGCTAAAATTTAGCCTATCGCTTGTATAAAGGACGGGTTGTAATCGCATAATTATTAACTCGGATAATATGGAAGTGGTCGAGACCATGAACGAAGGAGGACGATCGTCGGGGGCAGCAATTGCAATTTTGATGACTGTTTTCACTTAGCTTGCGATTTTTCTATTTCTAGCTTCGAGCATTGTAATAGAGAAGCAAATAAAATTGCTCATGAACTTGCCAAGTTGGTTAGATTTTCCTTCATTTCTAATTGGCGCGAGGAACCACATAATGCAATTGTACCAATCCTCATAAACGATGTAATGATTATTTCTAATGAATAAAGCTCGAACTTTCTTTAAAAAAATTCTTGCTAATCTCTTACGCATTCATTTATTTCATGGGGAACAACATAAGCGGGATTTTATTGTGGCGGGTTTCTCAATTTAGCCAGTTTGAGATGGTACAGACGAACGCATTGCCGTTGGTTCCTCTTCTCGGTAGGACGCTTGACGTAACACTCTGATGTTGCGATAATGCCATTCTAAACCTACTTCCACTCCGGTGTGCCTCAATGCTCTGTTTCACCGAAAATAATCATTAAAAAATCACACCAACTGTATTTCCTTCCTTATCTTACATGGGTGTGTGAGGAGCTTCTCAACGGATTTGTGTCACAATTTTCCTTTAGGTAGCACACTATTTTTTCTATTGCCGGTAACATGTTTTATGGTTACCTATTTTGAGGTTTCTAAATATCTATTTTTTCTCTTGCTCAATGGAATCCTTGTTAAAAGAAAAACACTATTTTTTTTGGCAACTTCGAAAACACTATTATTATTTTACTTTGACATTTGATATTCAAAAAGTAAATGATCATGAAGGACTATACACTTATGTGGTTACGATACTTTTTAATGAAAATTCTATGTTACTATTTAATATTCAGAAAATAAATGTTCAGAACGCACTATAAACTTATGAGACTACGAAGCTGTTTTTCATGAAAGTACTACGGTACTATGCATTATCACTCAATCATTTTGAAAATGTTTCTATATATATTTCAAGATATATTAGCATACATGAAAATAGTTGTGTCGAAATGGAAATCAAACTGCTCCACTACCTGGATTTTTTTGTTAAAACATATATCAAATAGCTGCATGTATAAAATGTCACGCCCTATGTATAACAAAATAAGCAGTGTATCCGGCAGTTCTCCCCCTAACAGATCAAGAAACATAAAATAATGGCAATTGTTCATACATGATTGCATCTTTTATTTTCTGATTTCATCACGTGATGACCTCTCGAGTAATATAATGTGATACTGCAGTATCACAAAACATATTGGCTTGGTGGTGCTAGATGATGATTTCATCTACTCATATGCATACATTCTTCAACAATATCATAAAACCATATTTGTTCGTAATATAGATTGAAAGAAAATATTATAACCAATCCGTGCGAATGCACGGGTTGATGACTAGTATAAATTAAATATATACTCTATAATATTGGTATGAGGTTAGTGCAAATTTTCGTATCACTTGAAAGGTTGTGATGAATAAAAAATGAAAAAATGCTATCCAACAATAATGCATGCCTATTATATATAGAAGCTCTGTGAATATTTGCTATCCAAAGGGGAAAAAGAACACTCATTATAAATTTCCTTTGAACATTTCTTTTTTGACAAGTAGTTGCTATAATTAAATTGGTCAAATATGTATCCTTAGTGAATGAACGACTCAGATTTTTTTTTTACGAGGAACCATCTCAAGGGAGAAAAGAAACTACCTAGATAAGCAAATCTAGTTCGTACTTCGTAGGATATGATTGTGGACCACCATACACAATCAGGCTGCACTAAGCAAATCTTTGGAGATTTATACTCCGTTGTCAATCTGAAATAGTCATAAGAGCTGAGCATACCTTCGGTTTTCCATATTTGTCCGGAGGATATCGATGAGTTCTGCCTCATCAGCTCCTGGAGCCCCAGAGTGCAGTAACTCTTTGACCATCTTCCGCAAAATCTCGATAATATTGGGATTTTGAGACATCGATATAAAAGCCGTGCAGTGAAATTGACTTTTGATACTATCATAAACTTGCTTGACGAGAGTTGTCTTGCCCATGCCTCCAAATCCAACAACAGATACCACTTTAAGTTGCTGCGCATCCTCTTCCTTCTGCAACAATTCGATGAGCATCTCCTTTGGGCCATCTATGCCTACAAGGCTGTTGGGTCCGGGATAGAGTGCCGTAACACGAGGGTCAATGGCCACATGGTCCTGAGGCCGACCACTGTGGTCATGAAACTCAAGCCGAACGCGGCAATCGCTTACTTCCCGCACCCGAGCCTTGAGTTCTTCAATCCGGACGGCAATCTTGAAGCGCGCCTTGAGCTTCCTAAGCCTGCGCAGACGCCCAGCCTTAGCATCACCGCCGTCGAGCTCACTTGTGAAGATGTCGATGCAGTCTTCCATGTCATATGATAGCTCACGCACCTGTTTCAAGCAAGATCTTGCTGTGGTTACACATCTACTTCTACTAGCTTCAAGACCTGGATCGATACAACATAATGTGTACTAGCATACATTCTCTCCCTGGTCTGTATAGTTGTGCATTTCAGATTTTCACTCTTATATACTCCCTCCGATTCATAATATTTGTATTACGAATCGGAGGGAGTACTACATAATAAGGATCGTTTCCTACTGTTTTCCTGTCAAAAGAAAAAAAGAAAAAAAAAGATTGCACACTCACCTTGTCACGCCAGTCCTTCTGCTGAACATCGAGCTTCTCCGCCCCGGCCATCTTCACGAGCAGAGCGTTCATGCTTCTCATCTCATCTCTCAGGGAGGAGATCTGCTTCTTCACACGTCTGCACAGCTTGTACTTGGTCTCCAGCAAGGTGACGAGCTTGGGGAGGAGCGTTTTCATCGCTCCTGTCACGGCGCTCGCCGCCATCACCCCCTCCATCGGTGGGAGGATCTCCTTTGCCACTGCCAAGCAAGAGCGGTGGAGGAGACACAGTATACTAGGAGGTTTCGGGAGGAAGAAGCAGAGTGGTTGTATGGTGGAGAGAGCACCGACGTTGGTCAGTTTGATGCAGCGGCAGTATGCAAGAAGCCACGGATGGTAGAAAAGCACGACACCAACAGTGCAACGCAATAATGCTTCTGTCCAACCTGACGTTAGGAAAGACTTGGCTGCAAGATTCACTACCGCGCGCGTGATATATGGCAGGCCATATGCAAAAGCTGACAGCATTCAGCACGACTAGACCCATCAAGATTCCGACGATAACAATGTGCTTGTAACATTTCTCGTAACCGTGCAGCCTGTAACACATTATACAGCGGCGTAGGGCATCGTCCTTTTTACCTGTTTTTTTTTCAGAGCACAAACACATAATAGGGTTAATTATCCTTCTGCCCTTAGTGGTATCCATGTGCTCAGTTTTGCCCTCAGATACGAATTGTGCTCAGTTTTGCCCTTAGTCCATGCACAGCTACTATGACGAGGCCAAACGGCCAGATTTGAGTCCATTCCGTCCGCCGGCGTTAGTGGTTGTGGGTCCGGAGCTTACACGTGGGGCCGCGTGGACGTGGGTCTGGAGCTGACATGTGGGCCCGTGCAACAAAATTCCCAAAATCCCCAGTGGTTTCCGCGTCGATGCCCACTCTGCCCATCCGCCGGCTGGCTGTCCTGCGCCACCGCCGCCACCTGCGCCGCCGCCAGCACCTGCCCCGCCACCAGCTGCACGGCCTGCTCCGCCGCTACCGTCCTGCACCGACGCTCCACGGCTACCTACGACGCCCGCCACCTTCCTGCGACGCCACGAGTGGGGCGCCCGCCACCTGCTCGACCCGCGGCGCGGCCTCCTTCCGTGCGCCCGGCCGGAGCGCTCAAAGGTGGGGGGCTGTTTGAGCTGTTTGAACTAGGAGGAAGAACCCTAGGGCGAAATGGCGAGCAGCGGCGACCCTGGAGTATTTGGCGAGGCAGGCATCGGGCCGGAGATCCGCCGCGTCCACGACTGGGTTCCCGAGGGGTAAGTCACGCCTCCTGTTTAGATTGAGCTTAGTTGTGCATTTGAACAGTCGATTTGAGTAGGTTTGCCCAATTAGTGTGCTGATTGCGTCTCTGTTTTTCGTCGGTTAGGATGGAGTTGCGGTTTGCTTTCTTAGTGCACATTAGAAGGGACCGGTACATGTTCGATGCAAAGGATAAGAAGAAATACCAAGGAGGTTTCGATTATCGGTTGCCAATGGCTAGTAATTGTAGTTTCAGACAATTTGGGGAGGTAATTTGTAGCCAATATCCTTGGGGTTTGCTTGATGAAGTGGTATACAAATACTATGATTGGGAAAAGAAATGGGTGACAGTTAGTAATGATGAAGAGCTGGCTACCATGTTTGTTAGGCATAAAGAGAAACATAATTTTCATGTGAGGCTGCAAGTTGATGTGCTTGAGCAGGCATTTGGACCTAGGATGACGGGTGCAACATCTCGGGGAGAACCAAGTCATCGTAATGGCATCTCTAGCCAAAACAGTTCAGTTGGTGCACGGCGATGTGGTGGCTCGACAAGTGTGGGCAACGGCAGTAGGGTCCCCCTTGAAGTGGAGCCTGATGACTACAATTCTGGGGTTGATGAAGAGAAGCTATATTATGATGTTATTCGGAATTTACGACGGGCACCTCGGGCTGAAAACCAAGATGAGGCTCACTGTAACACCCACGATGCGACTATATCTCCCACGTGTCGAGGCACGACTTAGAGGCATAACCGCATTGTGGTTTTGTCGCAAGAAGGGTCATCTTCACACAATCCCATGTAATGAACAAGAATGGGATAAAGAGTTGGCTTACAATCGCCACTTCACACAATACATAAATAAATCACACATCATTCAGAGAACACACATAGGTCCGACTACGGAACCAAAAGAAAAGAAGACAACCCAACTGCTAGATCCCTGATCGTCCCAACTGGGCACCACTACTGATCAAAATGAAAAGAAACAACACAACGAACAAGATCTTCATCGAGCTCCCACTTGAGCTCGGTTGCGTCACCTGCACTGGTATCATCGGCACCTGCAACTGTTTTGGAAGTATCTGTGAGTCACGAGGACTCAGGAATCTCACACCCGCGAGATCAAGACTATTTAAGCTTAAAGGAAAGGATGGGGTAATGAGATGGAACTGCAACAAGCACTAAGCATATATGGTGGCTAGCATACGCAAAGGAGAGCGAGAAGAGAAACAACGGAACGGTCGTGAACTAGCAATGATCAAGAAGTGATCCTGAACTCCTACTTACGTCAAACATAACCCAGAAACCGTGTTCACTTCCCGGACTCCGCCGAGAAGAGACCATCACGGCTACACACGCGGTTGATGCGTTTTAATTAAGGTCAAGTGTCAAGTTCTCTACAACCGGACATTAACAAATTCCCATCTGCCTCATAACCGCGGGCACGGCTTTCGAAAGATAATACCCAGCAGGGGTGTCCCAACTTAGCCCATCATAAGCTCTCACGGTCAATGAAGGATAAACCTTCTCCCGGAAAGACCGGATCAGTCTCGGAATCCCGGTTTACAAGACATTTCGACAATGGTAAACAAGACCAGCAAAGCCGCCCGAATGTGCTGACAAATCCCGATAGGAGCTGCACATATCTCGTTCTCAGGGCACACCGGATGAACACTACGTACAGCTAAAACCAATCCTCGAGTTTCCCCAAGGTGGCGCTGCAAGTGGCTCTAGTTTGGACCAGCACTCAGAGGAACACTGGCCCGGGGGTTTAAAATAAAGATGACCCTCGGGCTCTAGAAAACCCGGGGGAAAAAGGCTTAGGTGGCAAATGGTAAAACCAAGGTTGGGCCTTGCTGGAGGAGTTTTATTCAAGGCGAACTGTCAAGGGGGTCCCATAAATCACCCAACCGTGTAAGGAACGCAAACTCAAGGAACATAATCCCGGTATAACAGAAACTAGGGCGGCAAGAGTGGAACAAAACACCAGGCATAAGGCCGAGCCTTCCACCCTTTACCAAATATATAGATGCATTAATTAAATAAGAGATATTGTGATATCCCAACATATCCATGTTCCGACATGGAACAAACTTCAACTTCACCTGCAACTAGCAACGCTATAAGAGGGGCTGAGCAAAAGCGGTAACATAGCCAAACAACGGTTTGCTAGGAAGGTGACAAAGGTTAGAGGTTCATGGCAATTTGGGAGGCTTGAAGAGCAAGTGAATAGGTAACGCGGTATAGCAATAGAGCGAACAACTAGCAAGCAAAGATAGAAGTGATTTCGAGGGTATGGTCATCTTGCCTGAAATCCCGCAAGGAAGAAGAACGAGTCCATGAAGAAGACAAACGGACGTAGTCGAACGAATCCTCACAACTCCGGAACGAAACCGAAGGTAACGAGAGAAGCAACCCAGAAAGAAACAAACAACATAGTAAACAACCACCACATACCCATGGCATGATGCAAAAACAAATATGATGCATGTCCGATTTAATGAGGCATGTCATGGCAAAGTGCAACAAACAAAACTATAAGTTAAGTGGAGCTCAATATGCAACGAGTTGCATATTGACGAAACACCACATCAATTGTTTAGTTCTCTCGGTTATGTACCCAACAACATTAAATGTTATTAAACATGGCAAGGGGTGCATCATAATTAAACAACCTATCTAGGCAAGTTTAAATGAGGCCGGAACAACAAACAACAATTCCGATAACTCCTCATGTCAATTAGCAATTTAATACAAACACAATTTTAAACATTTGAATGTTGTTATCATGATGCGGATGACAAAGCAAGTTTTAAGCATTCTTATGAAAATGTTGACATGAGCATGTTATGAAGCATTTGTCACCGTGGTGGAAGAAAGGGGTGCCATGGCAACGAATCCGAAAATGATGCCACGGCAACATATCGGTTCGGGTAGCTCATGGAGATACCGGCGCAAAAGAGAATTGTGCGGACGTGCGGACCATGCTAGAGATGGTGGGGTGATACCGGTAACCGGGTTCCCATGGGACGAAGGCATGGCAACGAGGAGAAACATGGAATGACAACTCAGAAATGGTGCAACCACGAGCATCTCATACAACACACATGCATTCGTTCACGGTGTCGTCTCGGGGTTATACCTTCGAAGCGTGCATTCGGGGCGGGACGCGTTAGAAGTGGAAGTAGTTGTTCACGTGTCGTAGGGGAAGTAGTGGTACACACGAAGGTAGGTCGAACTTGACGGTTCCGTTACACGGGTCTTCGGCGACGGTAGTGGAAGTAGTGGCACCCGTCCGTTTTCGGAGAGGTACTTGACGGGTCCGAGTAACTTAGGGTCAACGGTAGTCGTTCACGTTCATAGTCGCACAAGTTTCCGTAGATGTTCGGGGTCACGGCGAGGAACTTGTCGAAACCAGGGTCTCGGTCGTCGGTAGAGGTACTTGGTGAAATCCACGGGTGTCAGTAGTTGTACATGGCGAATCCACGCTCGATGACTATTGGACTTGGCGTCAACAGCAACAGGGCGCGAAACAGGGACTTGGCGCGATGCAGGGGGGACGGCCGCAGGACTTGGCGCGTGGAGGAGGCTGGAGGCGCGCTGGAGGTGGTGGTGCTCGCGGGTGCAAGGCGGCCGGTGCTCGGGCTCCGGCGAACTCTGACCAAAACGGAGGAACGAGCGGATGCGGGCGCAGGTGCTCGAGGAGCTCCTCTCCTCGAGCGCTCGGGCGACGGGGGCTTGACGAGGAGGACGTGCGGTGCGGCCTGGTCCTGCAAAGGGAGACACGGCGGCCATGGCGAGGAGGCAGAGGGAGGACGCGGCGCGAGACAGAGCACTGCGGGGCTCGCGCTCGAAGGAGCAAGGGAAGCAGAGCTTCTGGAGGCTGGAGAGGCCATGGACGCCGAGCGCGCGATGCCACAGGGAGGAGGCGAGACGAGGCGCTGTGGTGATGGCGAGGGGGCGTCGGCGGGAGGCTGCGAGGGGGCGAGAGGGAGGAGGTTGAGGTCGGGAGGAGGGCGCGAGCGAGAGGAGGGAGGAGCGCGAGGGAGGAGACGAGAGGGAGATGGAGATCGGGGCTGCGTGCGGGTGTGGCGGCGGGCACGAGAACGAGAGGAAGAGATGCTGCGAGGGGATCGGGCTAGGGTTAGGAGGGATGGATGGGCATGATGCAAATGGGCCGGCCTGGCTGCTGGGCTCCCTTCCCTTTATTTGCTGGAACTAACAAGCAGCTGCAAGGAAAAATAAAAAGGCCAGGGGGCTAGGAGAGGAGTTTTGCAGATATAAAAATATCCTTGAGCTCTTGGAATTACCCACTATTTGATAAATTGAGTTGGGCAATTTTAGAGGTAGAAAAATAAAACAAGTTTGAATATAATTCAAGCTTGGGTCATTTTTGAACCTGACCAAAAGAACTTCAATAGAGGTGAAATTAGGCAGAGAGTTTCGGGACATGTAGCAAGATTTATAGGTAGAAGATGAACATTAATGGAGGAGCTTGGGAAGGTGTCAAAAGAATTTATAGCAAGGATGGAGGCCGGGAATTGAGAAGGAAAAGGCATGAAACTTAAACTGTAAGTGTGTTATGGTTTATTCCTAAAGAATGGAATATTTTTTATAGCTCCATAAATATTAGGAGGATATGTTATAAAGAGAAATCACCATGTGAATTCCCTCGATTTAAATGGATCGAAGATCCATGCAATTTATTAAGTTGAGTTTTGATGCAAAGATTAATGACATGATGGCATGATGACATGATGCAATGCAAAAATAAAAGAGCAAGCACCAAAAGGAACACACGGCGATCACGAAAATAAGGAAGTCTTCTGAAGCGTCGGTCTTGGGCGTTACACTCACAATGCAGTCCGTGTGGATGATGACGCGGTGGGTGAGGACGAAGACCTTGTAGTTGTTGAATGAGTGTAGAAATGAGCGATCAAGTACATATGGAAGAAGGTACCGTTTTTGCATCCATGACTGAGTGTAGAAATGCACTTGTGACATACTGCATCAAGGTAGAACGTACTTTCAAAGTTGACAAGAGCGATCAAGTACATTACAGAGTGCACTGTCCGACTGAGGGTTGTCCATGGAGGCTGCTCGCATCTAAAATGCGAAATAGCACTAATGTTCAGGTCAAAGTGAACCCTTTTAAGCACACATGCCAGGAATCAACCCTTAGGAAGGATACAATCAGTAGAGCCAAGTCAAGATGGGTGGCAGAAGAAGTAAAGAAGTGGGTGAAAGAAAACCAGCAAGTGGGTCCAAAGGAATTGCAGAAGAACATCAAAGATAAGTTCAAGATAGATTTACCATACATGAGGTTGTTCAATGGTAAACAACATGCTATGGATTCTATTTATGGTAACTGGCAGGAAAGTTTTCAATTGTTGTATTCATTCAAAGGTGAAGTGGAGAGGACAAGCCCAGGTAGTATTGTAGATATTGATCACCACACCGTGGAGTACACATTCAGGGGAGTGACAAAGACCAAGGAATGCTTTAGGAGGGTTTTTGTCTGCTTTGAGGCTTGTCGCCGGGGTTTTTTGGCAGGCTGCATGCCTTATTTGGCTATTGATGCCACTTTTCTCACAAGGAGGTTTAAAGGACAGTTAGTAGCAGCTTGTGCAGTTGATGCACACAGTTTTGTATTTCCAGTTGCCTACGGTGTGCTGGAGACAGAGTCTGAGAAGAGCTGGACTTGGTTTTGCATAATCTGCGCCGGGCTATTGCACATCCCAATGGGTTGGTCATTCATACTTATGCCTGCAAAGGTTTAGAAGTGGTCGTGGACAATGTGTTCCCTGGAGTAGAGCATAGGGAATGCATGCGTCACCTTGCTGCAAATTTCATGAAGAAATTCAAAGGAAAGGTGTATACCGACAATTTATGGCTAGCATCTTTGACTTGCAGTGTGAAGAAGCACAACTACCACTTGAGGCAGTTATACATGAATCCCAAAGTGAAAGAATACTTGGAAATACACCACTCCAAGTTATGGGCCAGAAGCCAATTTAGTGAACTGAGCAAAGTTGACTATGTGCACAATAATCAAACAGAGTCTTTCAACTCAATGATCCGGAAACTAAAGGGTTATTATGTGGTGGATTTGCTTGACATGATAAGGATAGAATACATGCAGAAATTTCATTATCGTGTAGGAATAGCCGAGGCAAAATTCATGGGCCACATTATCATCCCTACCGTGATGAATGAACTGAAGCAGAAAACAACAGGCTTGGAAATGAACATGACTCTTTGCTCGGGTACCACAGCAGAGATATCATATTTGGATAAAGAGAAGAGGGAATGGAGATATCTAGTGGATTTAGAAGCTTTAACTTGCAGTTGTAGGCAATGGCAAATAACTGGGTTGCCATGCATTCATGCCTTGTTTTTCATCAATTCTCTCCCAGGTCCAGCATGGAACATATAGCAGTATGTGCATGATTACTACTCTGTTGCAAGGTTCAAAGCCACATATGCTTATGCCTTGCCTGCTATGGAGGGAAACCAACAATGGGACATGGTGGACCCTGGATTCAAGCTTTGCGCTCCAGTTCTGAAGAGAGCAGCAGGTAGACCAAGGAAGAGTCGAATCAGACCTCGCAGCGAAGGAGCTGGACTTGGAGCGAGGAAGCATAAGTGCACAAGGTGTGGTGGGTCTGGTCATTTTGGTAAGTACTGTGATAACACAGTAGATCCAGCGTTCGGAGAGAGTTTCGATGAAGGCTTCGATGTAAATGTTGGTCAGCAGCCGGTTGCCTCAACAGATGATAAAAACGATGGTCAACAGCCGGTTGCATCAGATGAGGATTTTGACGAGGTTCCAAATGATGATGGTCAACAGCCGCATGATTTTGACGATGATCCAAAATATCCTCCAAATAATGATTCAAGTGAGGCTCCAAATGGTGATCATGGTGATCCAAGTGAGGCTCCAAATGGTGATCATGGTGATCCAAGTGAGGCTCCAAATGATGATCCAAGTGAGGCTCCAAATGGTGACCAACCTTCTCTTGTTGTGAGTTCTGCTAGGTATGTAAATCTTGCAAGGGTCAAATACTACTGTACATTTATCACTTGACATGATCTCATTACCCATATCTTTTGCACAGCTCTATGGTAGGTTTGAAGAAGATGTGCAAGGTACCGACAACCAAGAGGAGAAGAGAAGAAGCAATGAGCACAAGGTGCACGAGGAGCAAAGTGATGGCAAGAAGCTCAAGGAACAGACAGAAGCCCCAACGCTATTTATGAATAATTACGAAACATTATGAATAATGTTGTATTTCTGTTGGATGATGTTGGACCTATGTTAGAACTATGTTTGAATGATGTTGGACCTATAAATAATGTTGTATTTTTGTTTTTGATTTTTTTGAATTTTGTTTTGCTCAAACCTAACTTTGACCAAGATTTAAACAAGTCTAAAATATCAAAATGAAAAACTAAGCCTGGATCCTTCTTAGTCAATCCAAAATGAAGTAGTGGTGAGGTTTTTGAATTTTTCATGAAAAATGTGCTAAAAAGAGGGGTCCAAAGGTAGGGTAAACGGCCTCACTTCTAAGCAATGTTTTTTTGACCTTGTCTAAATCAGCCAAATAACTTTCCTACACATATATTCTATATATACAGACTATGTGCGCTGGTTTTTCCATTTTTTAAATTTTTTGCTCATTTGAATTTTTGTCAAACTTAACTTTGACCAAGATTTAAACAAATCTAAAACATCAAAATGAAAACTAAGCCTCGATCCTTCTTAGTCACTCCAAAATGAAGCTGTGGTGAGTTTTTTGAAATTTTCATGTTCATTTCCCCAAAACACTTCTCTTCACTTCATACAAGAGAGTTTGAGATACTCGAGATATCACATAATACACATGAACTTATTGTTTAAATGTACGTAAACCTTGTTTATCAACTTAAATCATTAGTATATGACCTAAGAAGACTATGTGCGCTGGTTTTTCATTTTTCTGATTTTTATTTAATTTATTATGCCCATTTGAAATCTGGTCAAACATAGCTTTGACTGCTCCAAACCCCTCCCAAACCCCGCTAACCCTAGCGCTGAACAAGGACCGTCCATCTAACCCTAGCGGCGATCAAGGGCCGTTGATCTAACCCTTCTAGAAGGAATCTGCGGGGAGGAGGGGGTGATCCGCGATATGCAATCTGATTGGCTGGGAGATTGTTTTTTTAAACAAATACCAGGCGCGCTGGATGGACCGTTGGGCCGTCTCGTTGTCTGGGCCTACGACCACAGTAAATTGGCCGTCTTAGCCTTTCCAGGCCTGCATGCCTGGGAAGGGCGGCGACGTGGGTTTGCATGCGCGGGAGGCGGACGTGCATGCATGCGAGCGAGGCGAGCGAGGCGCGCTAGGCGAGCGAGGCGAGCTAGGCTAGGGAGGCGAGCTAGGTGTCCATGCACGTATTGATTTAGAGTTAGGCCATTACGGCAGTGGTTCAGATTACGGCAGCGAGTCAGATGCACGGGCCCGGTCAAAGAGCTTCGCTATGCAGTGATTCAGATGCACGCACGCGCCCCATGCATCGTTTTCGTGCAAATATTAAAGGGTGCAAAACGTAACGGATACACACACGCGTCCGGATTCACACACGCACCGTTCTCATCCTTTCTTTCTTCCTCTCCCACCACAGGCCTATAAATGGGGTGCCTCTCTTCCTCTCCCACCCGCAAGCCAGATCCGATCCATTCTCTCCAACTTCAAACACCCAAGCGACCGAGCCCTCTCCAAGCGACCAAGTGAAGATGCAGTTCAACGGGCCGACCTTCAACTGTCCGCCTGTCCTGCCGGAGCTGCGCTACCCACCGGGCGTGCTCGTGGAGAGGGAGCTCCGTGTGTGGGCGATTTCAAGGTGGAGGGGTTCCGTCGAACTCACCCGCGCCTTCCTCAGAGCCGGTTATGCCCACCTCCCACGTGGCTCGCCTAGGATATTCACCCTCAACGAGGTTCGTGACCGCGGCGGCATCCTCCTACTGCTCACGGTCACCTTCACCAACCCGTTTGATGTGCGCGAGCTCCTCGGCCAAGTCTTTTGGTGCGGCTGCTAGGCCATCTTCTTCACCGTGTACAACATCTACACCAACTACGAGAGCATCTTCCCCACTCCAGTCCAGATGCACTCCCTTCCCTACGACGAGGAGGAGGAGGTGTGAAGTTGAAGACGGTGTTGAAGGGGCGCGCGGCCAAGGTGGAAGAAGGAGGTCAAGATGAAGATGTTCAAGCCCGGAGTCAAGCTCGTCATGTTTCATTTTTATTTTGTTGCTTTTCTATGTCGTGTCGTGTCGTGTCATGTTTCGTCATGTGTCTGTGAACTTATTATTATTGCCTAATGTAAGGGTACGGTGTGTTGCATCTTATCTAAGTTATTAGGGTTTATTATGTCTGTTAAAAAATGTCCGTGCCCAGACATACCATTTCTTCCCTAAACCAAGTCATGAAGTTCGATAACTTGTGGTTTTCATTAATGAAAATCGGAGGGGGTGAGAAGCCCTCTCTTTCATTAAAAAAACAAGTCATGAACTAACATGCAAATTTATTCCCTTTAAATCCTAAACCAAGTGCCACTCTAAACCTAAACCAAGTGCCACTCTGACCAAAATCATGTGGCAGTGCAAACATACGTTTCCAACCCTCCAAAATTTCAGTGCAAAACAAAGGAAAACCACTCTCACGCGTGTGCAAACATTCATGGCCTCACTATGTATACATTCCTTCCCTACCCATGTCAAAGTCTTTCCATCTGTCCTAGTGGTTACCAGTGCAGCCTTAAGCGCCACAAAACCACGCGGTCCTGGGTTCGAGTCCCCAGCCGCACCAATTTTTTGTGCATTTTCCACCATTCATTTTTTTAGACAAATTATATTTTTCTCAATGTAATGCCCTTAAAAAAATGTTCATTTATTTTGGCACCAGGTGTAAACCTCTACCAGAGCTGAGGCACATTTTCCATGACATTTTGGTCTTTGGTTTAAATCACGGTGTATTTGAATTAGAGTAATTAAATTGCTATCAAATATTTAACAGCTCCAAAAAAATTCTAACCTTAATTGTTTGGCTCTGGAATAATTTAATTAGCTTCCACAAATAGTTTCAGCATTATGATTTACTGCCTAAATTAAATCAGAACAGAAAACAGAAAAACACGCAAGACAACCCCCGAATGGGCCTAATTGGATGTAGTTGGCCCATTAGTCTAGCCTGCACTTGGCTCTACGCTCTGAATTTGGCCCACAGAGGAACCTTTTTTTTGACAGAAAGGCAGAGCAGAGAGCTGCATTTCATCGATCAAAAGTTTCTGAATTCCTCATTTCTTCTCCTTTTTTTGAACATATTTAAATGTTGGTCACTTCTTCTCTTTTTTTCAACATTTAAACAACTTTGACCAACATTTAATCTAGGTGAATTTCTCATACAATTTCAAGCTTACAAATTCCTCCATAATTCATGCCTTTCCATACATTTTCAACATTACAACCAGTGCGATTACCATACCTACAAATGCCCAAAAGTAATTGCAAATGGGTATTGGTAGTGCTTGATCTTCAAGCTTCCTAACCTTCTTCTTCAACATCCTAAGCTCAATAGCTAGCTCTCTGTCAGTGCATGCTTCACCCTCCATCTCTTCTTCCCGAGCTCGTGCTGCGGCCACTGCCGTTCGTGGCAGCATGCACAACCATTCTTCATGCTCTTCTTGCAGTTCATTCATCAGAGTCTTGGCCAGAGCATCGACCCAAAGAAAGAAGCATGTCACCTGCATGAACACCAAACAGATCAACCCATTGCTCAAAGATCCTGACCACGAAAGTGGTCAATTGCACCAATTCTTATCCCATTATCGCTGCACGCGTAGAACTGACGATTCTGGTTCTTCAGTGTGTGAGAAACCCTCCGAACAACGCCCGCCCGGCACCACGGACAGACGAAGACAGGCATGTCCACACGCGCCCGGCTCTGCATCCGCGAGGTGGCGCGGGAGCTTGAGGAAGACATGGAGCTCGGAGCCGAAGGGGATCTCAACGCCGCCGCGCCCTCCACAGCTAGCTTCTCACCGACGTGCTCTCTCTCTCTCTCTCTCTCGCTGTTGTCACCGCCGTGCTCTCTGTCGCCGTTATCACCGCCGCTGTGTGTCGCCCGCTTATATAGCACACCCGCAACGACTCTCTACTCAAAGGCTCTCTGCTAGGTCCCACAAGCCACGCATGCAACGGTCTGAATGGAATTGGCGGTCTCTGCCGCCCGGTCCCACCTGTAAGGGCCGAGTCAAAAGGTTGACCTGACGGACACGGCAGAGTTCACGGAACGAGTCAGTGCGCACGGACTAGGGGCAAAACTGAGCACAATTCGCATCTGAGGGAAAAACTGAGCACACGGACACCACTGAGGGCAAAAGGATAACTAACCCCACATAATAACCGTGCTTCCTTGGATTGATCTCGCAACACACACGACCATCATGTCCAACTTGACACCTCTCTGCACGGCTAGACCGATCAAGATTCCAATAATCACAAGGTGCATCTAACAGTTCCGATGATCGTGTAGCGTATACGACATGACAAGTCCCAAATGATTCGGTGTAGCATACTATGATCGTGTCAGTCAAATGACAACCATGTCTCTACACTAGTAGAAAACAGGGTACTAGTCCCGGTTTCAGCGGGCCTTTAGTCCCGGTTCTAGAACCGGGACAAAACAAACGGGGTTAAGTCTAAATCCTTTAGTCCCGGTTTGCTTACGAACCGGGACAGAAGGGGCTCCACGTGGCCGTTGCGGGGCGCCCAGGCAGGAGGACCTTTAGTCCCGGTTGGTAACACCAACCGGGACCAAAAGGCAGACACGCATCAGCAGCTCGCAAGCGCTGGGGTTTTTTAAAAAAGGGGGGGGGGTTAGGGGTTTTGGAGGGTTAATTTAGGGGTTTCATATTGTGTTAGCTAGCTAATAGAGAGAAGTGACCTCTCTTTCTCCGTGCTTGGTCGATGCTAGCTACTATACATATAGAGAAAACTCGACACGCTAGCTAGTAAGCAAATGAAGGAACCATTAATTACACAAGATCGTCATGAACATATACAGAGAGAAGTGACCTCTCTTTCTCCGAGATTGGTCGAACAACATGTTTTCGTATATCTATCCGATGCTACTACATATATACAATATACTATCTCTTACAACCCTAACATCTAAAATCCATTTCAATTTCCACATGGTATTCTCCATCTTTATGTATGACGTGGTCAAGAAAAAATCCCGCCAATTCCTATTGAATTGCTCGTATGCGATCATGTGATAGGAGTTCATCCCGCATCTGCCACATCTAATTTAAAGAAGGGGGTCAATACATATATATGAATGAAACTCAACACAATTGATGGTAATAAAATAAAATTGTAAATATTGTTTACGTACTTCATATTGTTTGTCAGAGTAGCCCCGCTCACAGGTCGACTGGCGGATGAACTCGCAAATGTGGTATCCACATAAATTATCCCCGCCTTCCTACCACAAGTACATTATGAGAATAGAGTTCAATCAAACTGATAATGAAGCATGATAATGGTATTGATGAAGGAAGAATCAATGAGAGATGCATGGAACTAGCTAGTACTACTTACTTTGGGGTGTGTAAATCGCAGGTCCTTCTACAGACCCGGAACCATTTCGGTGAACTGTTTCCAAACCCTGCCAGGCAAAGAAAAAGATTACTTGATATCAGCAAATGAACGAAAGTTGCCGATATGGTGCGATAATGATCAATTGAACTTACTTCTGGAGCATTGCGGTCATGTATGCATACTCCTGGGGATCTTTACTTCTCGAGTCTAAGATAGTTACTACTCCTCGGTCAAGCTTAATTTCTAGCAGAATAAAGTGGAACCTGCGCACACATAACTCGTCAATTACATCACTATAACCTCGAGTAAGCGAAACTAAATATGCACAAGACAGTAACACTCACTTGAAGTTGTAAGGAAAGAGTCACTAGAAAAAAAAGACACATCCGTGACATTTTGGGCCGAACGAATTTTTTTCTGTCATACTTATGACACTTCTATGACGATAATTGTGACAAAACCGGGTATCATCATAGATGTGGCGGGGTCCTACTTCTATGACAAAAAATCATGATAGAAAATGGGCTTTTCGTCCTGGGCGGGCCGGAGACGCAGCTGCATGACATTCTTTGGGTCGTCCATGACGGAAAAAACCGTGGTAGAAGCGAGGGCGAGGAAAATATCGGGGTGTTCCCGGTGACGGTGGGTGGTCGGGGCCGAGCGATGCGCGTTTCCCTCGTACACGCACGCGCGTGGGTGCGAGGCGTTGGGCTCTAACTGAACCCGAGCGAGGCGTTGGGATCTAACTGAACCCGAGCGATTGCACTGCAGGCTACGCGTTACTGAACCCGAGCGATCGATCGATGGCTGTTAACTGAACCCGATCGAGCGATTCCTTCGCTACTGCTGCTAACTGAAGCCGATTGATGCTGCCTCTGGATGAACAGTGAGCGTTGCTGGGGGTGGCGTTTGGATGAACAGTTCCCGGTGGGGGTGGATGAACAGGACCCCGTGGTGTTGCCTCTGGATGAACAGGACCCCGATTGATCGAGCCGATTGGGTCTGGATGAACAGGACCCCGTGGAGGGCAGGATGAACAGGACCACCTCGTGGAGGGCAGGATGAACAGTAGACGGTGGATGGCTAGATGAATAGTAGCCCGTGGAGGGGTGGTTGAACAGGAGCCCGTGGAGAGGGCTGGTTGAACAGTAGCTGGTGGAGTAGTGCGCGGTGGAGGCTGGATGAACAGGAGCCCGTGGATGAACAGTCGCAGGTGGAGGCTGGAGGAGGTCGACGGTGGATGAACAGTAGCCCGTGGAGGCTGGAGGGGGTCGACGGTGGAGATGAACAGTATCCCGTGGAGTCCCGTTTTGCGGTACGCCACACCCCTCCCGATGAACAGGGCCCCCGTTTCGACCGTAGCACTCCAACACAAGTCTGTTTCCTCCATTTTGCGGTACGCCACACCCCTCCCGATCAACAGGACCCCCGTTTCGACCGTAGGAGGTCTGTTTCCTCTGTTTTGTTGTACGCCAGACCCCTCCCGATGAACAGGATCCCGTTTCGAATGTGTCCGGTCGAACACAAGGCTGTTTCCTCCGTTCTGCGGTACGCCAGGCCTCGTTTCCATCGGCTATTCCGTCCAAGCCCTCCCGATGAACACGACGATGCATTCCGTTTCGACCCAGCCGGTTGGCTCCCCATGAACACGATGACGACGCTGTTTCTCCGTTCCGACCCAGCCATGTACACGAGCCCTGGCCGTACGTACGCGCGAGTAGGCGTTCGAGATCCCGCCCGTATGTACGTACGTGGCCGTATTTACATTCTTGCACCCTGGCCGCTGTACGTACGTGTACATGCTATGTGTGCGCCTCTACTACGACACGTATGCGCTTCTACATCGACCAGTATGTACGTACACGTTCGCGACCAGAATGACAACTCTACATACGCTTCGACCAGGTGGGTCCCGACTGTCAGGCAGTTCCTTGCGTGCAAAGATGTAGCTGGTGGGTCCCAGCAGTCAGGGGGGCGAATTGTTTTTTTTTTGCCTGGACGCACTTCCTTGCGTGCGAAGATGTAGCTGGTGGGTCCCAGCAGTCAGGGGGAAACGTTTTTTTCACGAAATACGGTGTCCCGTGTGGTGGGTCCCCGCTATCAGGTGGAGGAATAATTATTTTAAACCTAATAAGGAGGCACTTCCTTGCTGCGGCCGTGGACCCAGCTGTCAGCCTCTCCACGTACAGTACTCTTTCGATGGAAGTCGTTCGTTGGCCACATTGACCACGCCGCGCCGAGAGCACCAAGGCGGTGGACGATGGTGAGGCCTACGAAGGGGACGACGCGGAGCCAGGGAAGACGCGGCAGTGGATGCCCACACGTAGAGGAGTACGAGGGTTCACTGGTTCGGCTGCGGTGTGAGGCTGCCGTTGCCGCAGAATAACAGGGGGTGTGGGTGAGTAGAGGGATGGCCTGGTGAGTGGTGGGAGTAGTAGGGGCGGTGAGGCCTCCGCGGCATCGCAGCCGGCCACGGGAGGCAGGAGCAGGAGGCACGACCGGCGCTAGTTTGGGCGGCTGGAGCAAGAAGACCAGAGGTTGAAGAAGCACTACAGCCGTTGGATGGACATCGTACGGTCAATGGAGCTAGAATCGTGCATATTGACTAAAGTTGACAAAGCCCTCCGTCCCCGTCAACTTAGTAGGCCCACAAGTCAGCCTCCCACTATACTGGGTCCCAGCTAGCAGGGGGAGTATTCAATTTTTTGTGCGTAATAAGATGGCACTTCCGGTGGGTCCGAGCTGACAGCGGGGGGAACGTTTTTTTCACGAAATACGATGGCCCGTCCGGTGGGTCCCAGCAGTCAGGGGGGAAACATTTTTTCCGCAAAATACGGTGGCCCGTCCGGTGGGTCCCTGCTGTCAGGTGGAGGAATAATTATTTTGCGCGTAATAAGGCGGCACTTCCTTGCGGCCGCCGTGGACCCAGCTGTCAGCCTCTGCACGTACAGTACTCTTCCGATGGAAGTCGTTCCTTGACCATGTCGACCACGCCGCGCCGAGAGCACCAGGGCGGTGGACGGCCGCGAGGCCTAGGAAGGGGACGACGCGGAGCCGAGGAAGACGCGGCAGTGGAAGCCTGCACGGAGAGGAGTGCGAGGGTTCACTGGTTCGGCTGCGGTGTGAGGCTGCCGTCGCCGCAGGGCCTGGCCAGCGGTGGGAATAGTAGGGGGCGGTGAGGCCTCCGTGGCAGCACAGCCGGCCACGGGAGGCAAGAGCATGCGGCACGGCCGGCGCTGCTTTGGGCGGCTGGATCAACGAGACCAGAGGTTGAAGAAGCACTACGGCCGTTGGATGGACATCGTACGGTCACTGGAGCTAGAATCGTTCATATTGACTAAGTTGACAAAGCACTCCGTCCCCGTTAACTTAGTAGGCCCACAAGTCAGCCTCCCACTATACTGGGTCCCAGCTAGCAGGGGGAGTATTCATCTTTCTGTGCGTAGTAAGGAGGCACTTCCGGTGGGTCTGAGCTGACAGCAGGGGGAACTTTTTTTTGTGCAATACGGTGGCCCGTCCGGTGGGTCCCAGCAGTAAGGGGGGAAACGTTCTTTTCGTGAAATACGGTGGCCCGTCCGGTGCGTCCCTGCTGTCAGGTGGAGGAATCATTATTTTCTGCGTAATAAGGAGGCACTTCCTTGCTACCGTCGTGGACCCAGCTGTCAGCCTCTCCACGTACAGTCCACGTCCGATGGAAGCCGTTCCTTGACCACGTTGACCACGCCGCGTTCCATTGCATGCATGGGTCCATGGTCGTGGTGCGTCCCCACTGTCAGCCTCTCACGTACAGTCATCTTCCGATGACTCTCGGTTGTTGACCACGTTGACCACACCGTGCTGAGCGCACCAAAGGCCGGTGGACGACGGCGAGGCCCCAAACTGGAACGACCCAGAGATGGGGAAGACGTGCCAGTGGAGTCGCAGATGGAGAGGAGTGGGAAACTTGACTGGTTCGGCTGCGCAGCAGCACAGCCGCGGTACCGCCCATGGGAGACAGGAGCAAGAACAGAGGTTGAAGAAGGAGCACGGCTGTTGGATTAACATCCAATGGTCCAGCTGCTAGAATCATTTGTTGATTAAGTTGACAAAGCCCTGCGTACACGTCCGCTTAGTAGGCCCACAAGTCAGCCACCAAATCTGACGGGTCCCAGCTATCAACGGGAGGAATAATTTTTTCGCATAACAAGGAGGCACTTCCTTCCGTGCTGTCACGACCGGTTTTTCAATAAAATAATTATTGAGAGACCAATCCCTTTTACGGACCAGTAAGGAAGAATTCCTTCTCACTGGTAGACAATATCATGGTCATAGAAGAAAAATACCAGGAGTACTGAATATAATACAAAGTTGAGCGGAAACTGCCCAACAATTTATTACATGCACGCCGCTAAAACAAGACGGCGGATAGGGTGGCATACTACTAACTCACGATAATGACGGTGGTGGAAATATCACTGCAAAGCGAGTGATATGACTCCTGAAGACTACAGCTCTTCGAGCATCGGAGTGAGGCTCGAGGAGACTTATTGCGGGTGGCGGAAGCGTATATAATACAAGTGACCAATAAACGAGTGTCTGAATGACTCCTCGAGAGGAAAATGCAAGAATAGTAATACTGGTGCCAAACGAGTGTCTAAATGACTCCTCGAGAGGAAAATGCAAGAATAGTAATACTGGTGCCAAACGAGTGTCTGAATGACTCCTCGAGAGGAAACTGCAAGAATAATAATAATGCCACAGTGGGACGTCTGAGCGACATCATATAAAGGGCTTATAACAGAAAATAAAAGACGAACATGCCACAGTCGGACGTCTGCGCGACGTCACATAAAGGGCTTATATTGTAGCTCAATAATACAATAGTTCGGGAACATAAATTATCACAAGTACGAGACAAATATAAAGTTAGTCCATCCACAGGAATAATAATTCAACTGGATTTACCACTTGAGCTTGTTCACCGGGGACAAGTTTTTCACGCGGATAGATATGGGTATACTGATTTCACTACGTGATCATGGATACGATGACTTGGAAGGATTTGACTCTGCAGAGTTTGTACTTAACCACAGCCAAGGGATTTCTGTAGTCACAGGGACTAGTTCCGTTTACGGTGTTTTGGAAGAAACACGTCTAACCAGTACACACCCAATTCAACATTCCGAAGCCAGGGATCACCCTCAGCAACGTTCAAGAAAAACCTTGAGACGGGGAGGCTACAACCTCGCGTAGCATGGGATCAAATTTCTATACGCGCGCTCTAAGGGGGTGCCCCCTCTCTCGGTCCCAACCGGAAACACCCATGCCCCCTGACCGGATGACTGGCTTTAATCCTGGGCCAAGGTACCATCATCCCGGCCTCTCTGTTTGGTGTGTACACGGAAAGAGGTTACCAACTTACTAAACCGCATCCTGGCAAATGAAACATGTGGTAGCACGGAAGGGGGAAAGAACGATAACGTGACTCCGTCCACGTTAACGTCGGAGAAAGTCGGATGACGCAAGGCTGGTATGCTACAACAGTACCACCTTGCTGCCCTTCATGTCACCACATGATTAGGCCATCTCTCATCAGAGATCATCGCAAGTTTGGAACATGCGGTTAGTTGCCTTACAAGCAACGAGGTATTTACCGACACTCATATGCCACGCACAAACTTTCAAGCAAACATGCAAAACACTTATCATATCAAATGTTCAAACATGCTTGCCTGGTTCAGAGAAGTCGGAGTCTAGCTCGGCGAAGTTTGCGGCTCCGTCACCTCTTCCGGAACCTACGGCAATCACGAAAACGGGTACTAACGTGAAAACCAAAGCGTGCACAGAAACTTCTCCAAAGTTTTTCCAAATAAATCTCATAAAAAACTAGACAAAAATTTAAGACTGTCAGAAAAAGAATCACTCAAAAATCCCTTTTCATTTAAAAGTTATAAAGGTTTCTGTCCAGGGACTTATCTGTAATGAAACAGAAAAGTTCCAGGGTTTAAACTGAGAAACCAGAAAAACGCTTCGGAAAGAAATGCGCTAGCTAAAGGAAGAAAACGTATTTTGCCCAAAGGCGCCAACAGAAAATGGTTCGCGAAAGAATAGAACAGAGGCTGACATGCGGGGTCCACATGTCAGGTTTGAAAAGCTCGCCGGCGCCCGAAGACTGCGGTGGACGCCGGCGTCGAACCACGGCGAGTCAGGAGGATCGGAGGGTACCAAGAGCTTCAGCGTGTTCTTCCGCGTCGGTGGGTGGTGGACTCGACCAACGGGGAGCACCACGTCGACGGCGACACTATCTCCGGCGGACGGCGGCTCGGGTGGTGGTGGAGAACTCCGGTGGACGGCTGCAAACTTCGAATGGAAGCGCGGGTCAGAAGGAGGGATGCATAGTGAAGCTACTGGCAAGAGATGGGAGGCGGAGGTGCACACACGAGGGCGAATCGAGCTGGATCCCGTGGCGGGTCGCGGCGGCCGGAGTCGAGGAAGGAGACCTCCTCGGGGCTCTTCCAGTGGCTAGGCGTGCTCTAGGTGGAGTGCAGGGATGGTGTGTGCTCGAGTTGAAGCTCGGGGCCTCTATTTATAGGCGGATCGACGGGGTGGCCGTGAACGGAGAATCTCCGGCGAGCGATTACGGCGATGCAGTGGATTGGCGGGAGGTTTGAGTGGCCAGGCAGCATCAGTGGAAGTTACTGGTGTCATTCCACTGCTAAACGGAGTTGGTCTTGGCGTAATGGCGTTGGTCCACGGTGAGATGGCCGCACGGGCTCGACGGCGGCAGAGAGCGCGCTCCGCGCCCTGCAGTTCACGACGAGAGTGGCAGCGCGTTCGGGGGAGTGGAAGGCCACGCGGCGAGCTCCGGTGGCTTGGGCGGCGTTGGGTGGCGCCGTCTGCGCCGTGCCTCCTGCTGGCGGCCGCAAAGCCGCCGCTGGCGTCGGTCACGGGGCGGCGCACCTTCTGCTGTTTGTCGCCGACGTCCGCAAGGTGCCAGACGCTCGTGCGGTGCAGGAACAAGGGGGAGGGGACGAGGAGCAAGGCGACACAGTGGCACTGGCGAGATCGACAACCATCTCTGAAGAAAACGACAGTAAGCCACTGAACTGTTCTCTGAATTTTTCTGAACCTGAATTTGACAATGCACTGCAGGTGCTCGACAGAATGATTTGGCTATGAGAATTTTTTTTCTGGAGCTGGTACTTGGTGAGGTGACCACTCAATGCACCCAGAGGCTGCCCGATTTTACTTGGAAATTTTGGAAAAGGATTTGAATGAATTTCACCAAATTTGACAAATCTGGTCCAAACTTGCAGCAAGTGTAGTTTGAAAATTTTGAACTGAAGACCAGTGGATCTTCATGGATCTTGGTTGAGGGTTCAAAGGACTAGGGAGAGGAGTTGGTTTGGGGGCAAAAATCAAAGCAGAGATGGTAGCTCCTTTGTAAATCACCAATGGCTAGAAAAGAAGACAGAAATTTATTTGAATGAGATTTAAATGGAAAATAAACATAGGGGAGGTTCAACTTGCTGGATTAGATGCCAAACATGATCCAAAGATGAGGGGAGGGTTAGGGGAATGGATTTGCACTAAGGCCATGGCAAGAGGGAATTGTTGAAAGTGGTAAAGGATTATTCCAAAAGCCATAGTGCAAATTTCAAAGAGATTTTCAAAAGGCATTTTTCCATGTGAAAAGTATTTTGTCTTGAGTCCAAAAGAAAAGCAAGAACCTCCAAGACCAAAAACAGATCTTGGGTGAATCCAAATAAAACTTTTGCCAAAAAAAATATTTGAAAGGGAGAGTTCTTTTGAAGAAAAATTTAGATCACCTCCCTCAAGTCAAATAAAATCTTTTGAAAAATCCAATTAAAAACTTGGGTGTCACAACACCTACCCCCTTAGGAAAAATCTCGTCCTCGAGATTTCTGCTGATCCTCAAATAGATATGGATACTCTGCCCGGAGAAAATCTTCCCTTTCCCATGTAGCTTCATCCTTAGTGTGGTTGCTCCACTGAACCCTGAAAAATTTCGTCGTTTTCTGACGGGTCCTCCTTTCAGACTCTTCCAATATTTTTACTGGCCTCTCTCTGTAGGTGAGATCTGGTTGCACATCAATGTTCTCATGAGGTACATGCTTATCCGGGTTACTCACACATTTCCTCAACTGTGAGACGTGAAATACGTCATGGACGTCTGACAGTTCCTTGGGTAGGCCTAGTTGGTAGGCTACCGTGCCTCTTCGTGCCTTTACACAAAATGGCCCAATAAATCTTGGGGCTAGCTTCCCCTTAATTTTGAACCGTTGTAGACCCCTCATAGGAGATACTCGGAGGTATACGGAATCACCGGGTTTAAAGCTGACCTCACGATGTTTCTGATCATAGTAGCTCTTTTGTCGGCTCTGTGCTGTCTTGAGTCTGTCCCTGATTTGTTTAACTTTCTCCTCGGCCTCTTTAAGCATGTCTGGGCCGAAGATACGGCTGTCACCTGTTTCTGACCAATTCAGTGGGGTACGACACCTCCATCCGTACAATGCTTCAAAAGGTGCCATTTGCAAGCTGGCTTGGTAACTGTTGTTGTAAGCGAATTCGGCATACGGCAAACTCTCTTCCCAACTGGATCCATAGGTGAGCACACAGGCTCTTAGCATATCCTCTAGGATTTGACTTACACGTTCCGTTTGTCCATCAGTCTGAGGGTGGTACGCTGTACTGAAAGCCAGTTGCGTGCCCAGAGCTTGTTGTAGGTGATCCCAAAATTTGGAGACGAATTGTGTGCCTCGGTCTGATATTATAGTCTTTGGGACTCCATGAAAGCAAACTATACGGGAGAGATAAAGTTTGGCCAGTCTTTGTGTGGAGTAGGTAGTCTTCACGGGAATGAAATGAGCAACCTTGGTTAGTCGGTCTGTGATGATCCATATGGCGTCATTCCCGCGTTGTGATCGGGGTAATCCGACAATGAAGTCCATTCCTATTTCATCCCATTTCCACTCCGGTATCCTGTTTGGCTGGAGTAGCCCTGCTGGCTTTTGATGCTCGGCCTTGATGCGCTGACATGAATCGCAACAAGCAATAAATGTGGCTATATCTCTTTTCATACCGTGCCACCAAAATCTTTCCTGAATGTCCTTGTACATTTTGGTTCCTCCAGGATGGATCGAGTATGGAGCGGTGTGGCTTTCGGTTAAGATTTGTTGCTTGAGTTCCTCAATGTTAGGTACGCAAAGTTTGTCTCCGTACCATAGTGTTCCTTCACTGTCTGTGACGAACTCTGAAGCCTTACCAAGGTTCATTTTCTTCTTTATACCCTCGATGCTGGGATGCCCCTATTGAGCCTTCTTAATTTGTTCCACCAGGGTGGGTTGTATCTCCAGATTTGATACGGTCCCCTCAGAGACTATCATCATGTTGAGCCTAGCGAACTCTTGCTGAAACTCAGGCCTCAAGTTTTGCGGACCGTCATTGTCCGGGCTGGGGTTTCGACTAAGGGCATCGGCCACTACATTTGCTTTCCTTGGATGGTAGTGAATACCGACATCATAGTCCTTGACTAGTTCCAACCAGCGTCGTTGGCGTAAATTTAGCTCTGGCTGTGTGAAAATATATTTGAGGCTCTTATGGTCCGTGTATATTTCACAGCGATTTCCCAACAGAAAGTGCCTCCACTCCTTGAGTGCATGTATAACTGCTGCTAGCTCCAAGTCATGTGTTGGGTAATTTTCCTCATGTTTTCGCAGCTGCCTGGAGGCATATGCGACAACTTTGCCATCCTGCATTAGTACACATCCGAGACCTTTTCGGGATGCGTCACAATACACTTCAAAACTCTTGTGAATGTCTGGCACAGTTAATACCGGTGCGGTTGTCAGCTTCTTCTTTAGTTCTTGGAAGCTCTGCTCACATGCTTCCGTCCATACAAATTTCTTGTCCTTCTTGAGCAACTGTGTCATAGGTTTTGCCACAGTGGAGAATCCTTCAATAAATCTTCTGTAATATCCGACCATTCCTAGGAAACTCCGCACACCAGTAACGTTGGCGGGTGGCTTCCAGTCAAGTATGGCCTTGACTTTTTCTGGGTCTACGTCCACACCTTCTTGGTTCAATATATGGCCTAAGAAACCCACTTGTCTTAGCCAAAATTCGCACTTACTAAATTTGGCATACAACTGATGTTTCCTCAATTGTCCCAAAACAATTCTGAGGTGCTCAGCATGCTCTTCTGGTGTCCTTGAGTAAACCAGAATATCGTCAATGAATACCACAACAAATTTGTCCATGAATTTCATGAACACTTTGTTCATGAGGTGGACGAAATATGCGGGGGCGTTCGTTAGTCCAAAAGGCATCACTGTAAACTCGTATAACCCATATCTGGAAGTGAATGCTGTCTTGGGGATATCTTCTGTCCGTACTTTCAATTGGTGATATCCCGATCTCAAATCAATCTTTGAGAATACCTTGGCTTGTGCGAGCTGGTCAAACAAATCATTTATCCGTGGCATCGGATATTTGTTTTTGATGGTGACCATATTGAGGGCTCGATAGTCTATACACAGTCTCAGTGTCCCAGCCTTTTTCTTTGCGAACAACACAGGCGAACCCCATGGTGAGGAGCTGGCTCGAATAAATCCTTTGTCCAATAATTCCTTTATCTGCTTCTTCAACTCCACCAATTCTGAGGGTGCCATTCTATAAGGCTTCTTATAGATGGGGGCGGTGCCAGGTGCTAGTTCGATGCTGAATTCTATCTCTCGGTCTGGTGGCATACCTGGTAGTTCTTCAGGGAACACATCAGGAAACTCACATACCACTGGAACTTTTCTCAGTTCTGCAATGTCCACTTTGTTCAGTTTTGGTTGCTGTGATCCTGGCCTTTCTTGAGCGGAAACCCTTATTGTCTTGCCGTGATGGTGAGTGAGAATCACTGTCCGATTGAAACAGTCAATGAATCCTTTGTTGGTGGTCAACCAGTCCATCCCTCAAATGACATCCAGTCCTTTACTCTCCAACACGATGAGATTTGCTTGGAATTGTAGTCCGTTGAACTCAATGACCACTCCTTGGCAGTAACCCTGAGCGATTAGCTTATTTCTGGGGGACTTGATGATCATAGATTTTTCCAAGGGAAATATCAGAAAACCATGTTGCAAAACAAAACTCTTCGAAACGAACGAATGGGAAGCTCCAGAATCAAACAAAACTGTGGCAGGTACTGTGTTGACAGGGAACGTACCGAGCACGATGTCTGGGGCATTCTGCGCCTCTTCCCTGGTCACATGGTTCAGGTGACCCTTCCTGTGGTTGTTGTTGGGGTTGAAATTGTTGCGCTTGGGGGCTGGATTGTTTCCACCATTGTTTGGCTTGGGTGCCGTGTTCTTTGGCTTTGGGCACTGTTTAGCATAGTGCCCTTCTTGACCACAAGCATAGCAGGTGACCCCTGGACGGTATGTGTACTCCTTGTCCCTGGCATGAAACTGTCCGACGGGCCTTGGATCAGTAGTCGTGGATCTCCTTGCTTCTGTTCGTGGAACCTCAGCCTTGCTTCGGTTGTTGCGAGCAAGAGTCGTCTTGTCCCTCTTTCGCTTACGGATATCTTCTAGACTACGGCGCTCATTCTCCAAGGTAATGGCCTTGTCCACCAGAGTTTTAAAGTCCGGAAAGGTGTGTACAATCAGTTGGCATCTTAGTGCTGGTGCCAGGCCGTCCAGGAATTTTTCCATCTTCTTGCTTTCTGTCATGTGCTCGTCGTAGGCATAACGAGACAGCTGGGTAAACTGACCATTGTATTCCGTGACTGACATGCCTCTCTGCTTCAGGTCATCAAACTCTCTCTTTTTGATTTTTATGATGCTCCTGGGGATGTGCGCCCCACGGAAGCCTTCCTTGAACTCTTCCCAGGTGATGTTGTGTTCACTGGGATGCATGTGTAGGAAGTTTTCCCACCATGCTGCAGCTGCTCCAGTAAGGTAGTGTGGTGCATAAAGCACCTTCTCATGATCTGAACACTGAGCAATAATCAGTTTCCTTTCAATGTCACGAAGCCAATCATCGGCTTCCAGTGGCCTATCGGTGTGAGCAAAAGTTGAGGGGCGAGTCTTCTATAACTCAGAAAACTTGGAATGCTGTTGATAGGGCTCACGGTGGTTTCCCATATTGATGACATGGTTCATCATCTCTTGGTGCTATTGCTGGCTTTGCTCAAAGAGACGGCATACTTGAGACAGGGCTGCTTCGCTGTCTTGTTGACTGGACTGACCCTGAGTGAAATTGTTGGTAGTCTGTGTCCCATAAACCTCTTTTGGCTGATTGGGCATGGAGCGAGTCCACGGACGAGACATTTTTCCAGTCTGGGGTATTATTTTGCAAAACCCATGAGAAAAAACTGTGTAGCACAAGGAAAACTTTGCAAAGGCAACAATTTAAAAGACCTCAAGGTTTTTCAAGAAAACATAAACGATTTTGCACGGAGAAGAACTGCTTAGCATATATCTTACACGCGAAGAGCAAACACACGATATAGCACTCAGGATGCGCGTACACATTCCTGACCTGTTATTTAGGCTAGCGGACTCCTCTGGAAGGCAGCAAACACACCCATACGAACTAGCGTACAGAGGAAACACATCATACAAGCAGACATAACGCGTGGCTACTCGGTGCTCTCAGTCGGAGATGGTGAAGATTTCCTTTCCCTTGCCGATGGCAAGACTCGGCGGTCCAGGAGAATCCACCTCCACCTCCTCTCTAGCTGGCTCCTGGCGCGTAACGCTGCGCTGCGGTGACGGTGCGGGAGCGACGGGTGGCAGAGCGGGTGCGGCAGGCGGTGCGGCTCTGACTGGAGTAGGAGCGATGACTCGATCGAACTCCTCAGTGGTAGGCAGATGGCGAGCAATGGCCAAAACGGCCGGTGCATACGAGGCTGAAGACGAGACGAATGTCAGAGGCGGTGCCGTGTGGAGAAGCTCCTTCCTGCTGGCAGGACCGCCCCGGACTAAGTCCATGCGGGCAGCCACAAGATCGTCTACGAGGTTGTCGAAAGACTCCTCCAGAGCCTTGAGATATTCCACAACCATCTCGATGGCTTCATCTCGCTCTCCCCGATGGCAGGCGAATGCATAGTGACTGGTGTACGGCACATGGCATGGGAGGTAGCGGTAGCGACGAGTCTTCATCGTAGGAAGGATGTCCCGAAGATGAGCTATCGTCTCACGGGCAGCCATCTGCATGGCATGCCCCTCCGTAGGCATGGCCCTTCCCACAAAACGGAAGTGGCGAGCAGCAGAACGTCCTCCCTTGAATTGCACCACAGCTTGGTGCATAGACACGTCGTCGCTTAGCTTGTGCTGATAGAGTGTGAACTCCGGGCGAGCTGCTGGCCCGATCGCGAGCTTGGTGATGGAGACGAGGAGCTTGACAAACCCCTCGGGCACGTTCGTGAACACTCGATTCTCACAGCTGCTGCCAGCCATCTACAAAAGTAGGCAAAAATTCTGAGTAGTCATGTCATAAATTTATGATGACCAACAGAAAATAGCTACAATTGAAAAATGCTGAAAAAGCACAAAAGACGCTAATAACCGATTAGCGATCGCACCTAGTGGCTTCCTACAGTCAGCCTGGCTCCGGTACCAAGCTTGTCACGACCGGTTTTTCATAAATATTTATTGAGAGACCAATCCCTTTTACGGACCAGTAAGGAAGAATTCCTTCTCACTGGTAGACAATATCATGGTTACAGAAGAAAAATACCAGGAGTACTGAATATAATACAAAGTTGAGCGGAAACTGCCCAACAATTTATTACATGCACGCCGCTAAAACAAGACGGCGGATAGGGTGGCATACTACTAACTCACGATAATGACGGTGGTGGAAATATCACTGCGAAGCGAGTGATATGACTCCTGAAGACTACAGCTCTTCGAGCGTCGGAGTGAGGCTCGAGGAGACTTATTGCGGGTGGCGGAAGCGTATATAATACAAGTGACCAATATCCAGGATCGCGCAGGACTGACTAGGACTCCTCTAGGCGTCGGACGCGCTATCAAACTCTTCATCCAAGAGATCGCCTTCGTCAACATCTGGCCAAATCAACAAGCCAGGTGAGTACTATGAAAGTACTCGCAAGAAAGCTCAGACAAAAGATATAACAAATGCAAACATGAAGCATGAGAACAATTTAACCAGTGCGATCAGACATAGAGATAATAAATACTGGGTGCCAAGCGAGGGTCTGAATGACTCCTCGAGCGGAAACTGCAAGAATAGTAATACTGGTGCCAAACGAGTGTCTGAATGACTCCTCGAGAGGAAAATGCAAGAATAGTAATACTGGTGCCAAACGAGTGTCTGAATGACTCCTCGAGAGGAAAATGCAAGAATAGTAATACTGGTGCCAAACGAGTGTCTGAATGACTCCTCGAGAGGAAACTGCAAGAATAATAATAATGCCACAGTGGGACGTCTGAGCGACATCACATAAAGGGCCCACATGTCAGCCTGCAAAAATGTGGCATATATTTAACCCATGTTTTCTAGAATGTACAGTCCATTTGTGGGCTGGGTGAACAAATAATTTCGCGTCAATGCGGCCCATTTATATTATCTATGAAATCCCAGCCCATTTGCACTTCCTTCAAATACATGAATTAGCTGGGCTCGTTATATATATAATGTTATGTTAGAAGGGGCAATTAATATAAAAAATAAACCGGAGAGGCACATTTTCTATATACATAATTAACAAATTAGCGAGTTATTGCTCAAAATAAAAATGAGCGCGTTGGTCCTTAAAATCTTCGCAAGCTTTTGTACGCAATCACCAGGATTTTCCTTGCCTGTGAGTCAAAAACAACCAGGATTTTCCTTGCCAAGTTCTGTTAAACATTTACTTTTATAAGTTAATAACACGTGGGATGTTTTTATAATGTATATATAAGTCTCTATAAAATATACGATAATAGTAATAATATAAATATATAATGTGGTTAAAAAAATACATTGGGCTGCCGATCTTTAAGAAAAAGCCCATAGGCCGGTATGGACCTCAAAAAATAAGTTGAAACCACTGTCACCGTATGTCGTGGGCTACGCATGTTAAAATTTAAAACCTAGGCCTAGCTGATACTTGTTCGCCCTCTGGAAAAAAATGATACCAGATCCCCGAGCGAACTGGATTATAGAGGGGGCCGGCGACACGACTGAAGAAGCACATCAGGAGCGATTTTTTTCTTTAGTGGATGGCTATCGATGGCTTTTTTTACTTGCCTCTGCACCATACAACTTGTATTTTTAGCCTCCCAGTCCGTGGTGGACCAGCAGCCCATTTGCTGGGCGGGCCAACCTACAGAAACCAGCACTCAATTTTTCATCAAGCCCCAAAAACAACGCAGTACTATGTTTGTTTTGAGGCCGAAAACATTGCGGCAGGTGTTGAGCGGGGGAGGGGGCAAGACAGAGCAAAAAGATTAAAAAGAGCTGATGCGTCGTTGCTACCCTAACAAAGCAGGTGCAATTCTTCTCGGGAAGAAGGTGTGTCATTGACACCCACACGTCACATACCCCACAGTAGGCATACTAACAAGTTCACACATACGCACAACAGAAAAGGTAAACATTCGTATCAAACTCAGGTTCACAGGACACGTTCATATTCATAGCCAACATTCACTATCAACAACTCAAAAGATTCATATATACACAAGTTCAGCATGTCTATGGATCCAAATGATTGATAGATCACACACCAATATTCATAGATAATTCACAAAAAGATTCAGATATACACATGTTCAGTATGTTTATGCATCCAAATGATTGAGATCAGAGCCAATATGATCCATGGACGAACTTTAATTACCTAGGGTACAGACTGGTAAATGGTGTTCAGTCGGAGGTACTTCTTGCTAAAATTAATGCTTGTACGAGTAACCTTTCGAGTACATAAGAGGCAGCACAGACAATCTGAACTTTGCTTGTAGGTTTATCCTCAAATAGTGGCCTTGTGCCGAGGGAGGTTTGAGCAACTTGGCCACTACTTTCATCCAACTAGTTTACTGGCTCATCTTGGTCCTGTAGCTCGCCAAAATTCTACATTGCAGACTGGTAAATGGTGTTCAATCGGAGGTACTTCTTGATAAAATTAATGCTTGTACGAGTAAACTTTCGAGTACATAAGAGGCAGCACAGACAATCTGAACTTTGCTTGTA
This sequence comes from Triticum aestivum, assembly GCF_018294505.1. Classification (NCBI taxonomy): domain Eukaryota; kingdom Viridiplantae; phylum Streptophyta; class Magnoliopsida; order Poales; family Poaceae; genus Triticum; species Triticum aestivum. The sequence continues at coordinate 62,354,883 of NC_057811.1, forward strand.
GGTTTGTCCTCAAATAGTGGCCTCCTGCCGAGGGAGGTTTGAGCAACTTGGCCACTACTTTCATCCAACTAGTTTACCGGCTCATCTTGGTCCTGTAGCTCACCAAAATTCTACATTGCAGACGAGAAAGGAGGCGGTTGAGAAAATGAACCACCCAAATTTTTTGTGCAGCTCAACTGAAATGGAGCATCCCTGGCGTGCAGACTGATTAAGTGCCAGATGAATATACGCGTCAACCAACTTGTCTGGAATCTTTAGACTCCATGCCATACAGTTCGCTACCATATCTGCCGATAACCAAAAGGCACAAGTTGGGACCAAAGACTGGACTGTGCTTTTCTGGGCTATGCGCCAAGCAATATTTTTAGTGTTCACTCTCCTAATACTTGGAGTTTGACAACTAGTTGATGCCGGTTGATACTCGAATGAATATAGGCACTTCTTGTCAACATCGATGCTTGTCTGAGTGAACTTTGGAGTACATAGCAGCAGCATAAGTATCTGTCCATCTGATCTTTTTGTGCAGTTCTACTGAAATCACCCAATGCAATGATTTGCCTGCGAGTTCAGGCTCCAAGTTACTCCTTTATAAAATCGGCAAACAGTAGCACAATACCAAATTACCAATACATGACAAGCACAATAATCAGGATAAAGACCAGTACCAACATGTGTGAGGTAGCATATCAATTACTTTTTCCTTTGACTGGAAGCAGAGATAAGCGAAGCGACCGACATCAAAGGAAGAAAGCAGGCCCAGATTAGCGACTGACAGGAAAGGATGGAAGCTATCGAGGCAATGAAGCACCCAAAGTTTTTGTGCAGTTCCACCAAAATTGAGCATCCCTGTTGGCACATATATTGAGAGAGTGAGATTACTGTAATAGTGGGACTAGTTGATGAAACATACACTAACAAATAGAAGCACCCTCATTATCTTAATGGGTAAAGTTAGCAACATAGTAGTCTTGCTTATAGAGAGGTATTAGTTTATTTAATCAGTGCCAATTAGCTCAACACTCAAAGCATTGCCATGTATCATAGGTTGCAAAACTTTAACGTGCAAAGATAAAGGAGTTTCTCATGACAGTAGCACGATACAAATAGAGATGACTTTAAACTAATATGGATGAAGGCCTTAGGCCCGTACCAACCCGAGGAAAAAAGCTTATTCATGTAGTCCCATAAGAGATGATAAAGCACTCACTGGAATCACTCAATAGTATATATTTTTGTGCACTTCAAATGTATGGTTGAAATCACTCTTGTTTACCAGTGCTGAGATTATATCGAAAGATTATCAAGAACTTCCAGAAGAATTAAAGCACAGGCTGGGATACATTTCATTGTATTGTCTTGTGTAGTTCCACTAAAATGTATGATTGGCACAACATGATTCCTGTTTTCACAAGTAGGAACAAGGTGAAACCTTCATTTGCTTTGTGAGAAAGGATAGAAAGACATTAGCATATTACTCTAACAGTAACATCAAATTCATGATGGACAATACGCAAAACATTGCCTCATTGAACCAATGGCAATAAATTCACATGCAAAACAATAGCACTATTATGTCATGACACTAATAATATTCCCTCCCTGCTCCACCACATGATTTACCTCCATAGACAAACATACACACGTACATGATTCATCATAGGGTGCTACTAAAGATTTGTTTAACTCCGACAGGAAAATTAGGCAGCAATAAATTAGTGGTACTTAAGTACTCCTAATTAATTAAGTGAGACAACAGAACTGGAAGGGCTCCCTGGAGGGTCGTCTCACATGTAAGGTAGTCGTTGCCGGAGCCCTTGAATGGCCTCGACTGAGGCCTCTGGCTTCAGCAAGATCGCCTTGGCACTGTTTATTCTTCTTCTTCCTCTTCATGCTCTGTTTCTCATTCTCCTCACCAGTTGGTGAAACCAAGTACATGATTGGCCTTCTATTTCAGAATTGGTTTTGTCAGTGAGGGAGTACAAGTGTACTAGTAAAAAATAGCATTATTTTCTCATGGCAGTCGCAAAATAGAGATGAACACATGCATTAAATATCATTCTTACCTAAAGGAAGGTTATGGTGCCAATATGGATGATGAGGATTGGAACACAGATCTCCCTTTGTGCAGTTCCACCGAAATGAACCAACTGTTCCATTCTGACATTCCAGTTAAACAACACAAAAGTCACTTCTTTTAAGAAGAGTTTTGTACAGTGCACCAAAAGGTCACAATAGCAACCAGGTGAAATGGATATCCCTATTTACACAAAAAGCTATAGAGGAAACAGTCAGAGTATCAAACAATTACAGGCAAAAATATTTGGCTAAACTTGTCATGGCTTATAACAGTGGCATGGCTCCATTTTTACCGGGGGCGTTAGATTAAGAACAACTAAATATTTGGTATAAGGGCATGGGACAGTGGGTGCACCAGCAGTCCAGCACCATGTACCTAAACAGGGGCATAAAGTGGTGATTCATAGTTTGTTGCCCCGAGAAACAAACATCCAAGAAACATATCTGGGTTGGTCCCATTTTTGTTCACTCTAGCCACCTACTCCTATGTGTGGATAGCAAATCTAGTCCTGGTCATACCACTATGTTCAGAGTTACCCCTATATTTCCCTTTTCGACCAAGAGACCGGTTGGATGACCAGTCTGTACTACTTTCACCCCCTTTCCTTCCTGTTTGTACCAAGTCCTATGTACTACATACCAAATTCCCCCACCCCCACTTTATTTCTTGTTTGAACCAAGTACAAGATTCGACTCCATGAAGTAGCTTTACCTCTAACAATAGAAGAAAAAAAGGTAACGTTGGACCATCCGATCGAAAGGAGCTGAGAGGTAGAAAATGATGCACATGCAGCGACGTAGCGAGCTGGGGAAGTAGAGCTAAGGCGGTTTCGAAGGAAGATATACTTGAAGGTTGTCCGGATGTGGATAGGTGGGCGGTGGGAGGCCGGATCCGCCGACACTAGGGCAACGACGAAGGGATCGGAGGACCTCTCGCACCGGCGCTCGGCCAGAGATAACGGTGCAGCCAGCAATGGGTCTCCTCCCTCGCTGTCGGCGACGGCCTAAACGCTGCCCCTCCTCCCCTTCACCGGCGGAGGGGGATACGTCCGGATCTGTAACCAGCGATGAGGATTGAAAGACAGTGTTTTTTGAAGGGAGAAAGACAGTGTTACCACCCATATCTTGTTTAGATCTGGAGAGGATGAGAGTGTGTGAATAGAGCAACCCTAGCACGCAAGCGTGGAGGCTCCGGCCTATATATACGTAGTGGGGTAGTTTTCCTTTTTCAATCGTTTAAAATTGTGTACTACGTGCCAGGTCGCCGTTTTTTAGTTATTGATTGTTTTTTGAGATAGCTACTCGCTTGTTCCAAGTGGTGTTATGGTGTGCCAGGTCGCACTTTGTATCGTTCAAGTCTGGTACAAGTCCCTCCATTAAATGAACAACCACCCCCTCGTAAAAATCGTGAACAAGCCCACGGCTAAAATTATCGGAAACGTGGGTTGCCCCAACATGCATTATTATTTATATTTTCTACTCCCTCCGTTCCTAAATATAAGTCTTTTTTATTAGCCACACCTAAGAGAAGAATTTTTTTATTAGCAGTGAACCCCACATGTCGTAGACACAAAAAGTGTGGCAAGATTCCCTTAGGCAAGCCAAAGTGTGTCTAACAATTTGAGCAACTCAAGTTAGGCAAGTGTGGGAAAAATAATGTGGCAACATAAGACAAACATAGTCACAATCCAAACAGCCCCGTAATTTTTTGTGACATGCATGAAAATTTGGTTAGTTAAATTTATAGTCAAAATTTAGCAAGGTGCATCAAATCAACACATGCAAGTATCAAAAGGGAAGTCACGGCATGCATGCATGCATGCATTGTACTCCCTCCGTTTCCAAATATAAGTCTTTTTAGAGATTGCAACAAGTGACTACATACGAAGCAAAATATGTCTACATACATCCGTATGTAGTAGTCCATTAAAAATGTGTAAAAAGACCTATATCTTGTGCAGTGCTTTGATGTGTCGTGTCAACTCGTACAAGACCGGGAAGTTTGATTACTACAACGCCCTCTCCCTCGCGGACTCAGCTCCGGTGCCTTAACTGCACCTGCCTTTAGCTGCATGACAGGTGGGCCAACCACCTGTTGGGCCCACCTGTCATAGACGCAAAGGCAGGAGTAGTAAGTCAATGAAGCTGCGTCCCTCCCTCGCGCATGAGCGTGGTAGCTGGCAGGACTAGTAGGAGCTTTCGCTACACGCTTCTTGACGGCGGCGAACTTGCGGATGGAGTTGACCATCATGTCGTCCATGCAAGAGGCGAAGCCGGCGTCGGCGAGGGCTACGACGCCGATGGTCGCCAGCACCGTCTGGAAACGCTACATGGTGCAGGGCCGCAGGCCGGTGCCTTGGATAATTTCGCACAGCCGACTGCCGCTCGCGACCATCGCCTCCATAGGTGCTTCTGGCTTCTGGTCACTTGGTATTTTTTTTGAAACGGAACACTCAATTCTATAACTCACACAGGTCCAGCCAGATGCTGGCCATACGAACATTTACATCATCTGGCATGTCCTCTAGCCAGAACTCCTGATCAACTTGGTGACGGGCACCGTAGGCAGCTAACTCATGCCCGCGGGGCGAAACTAAAAGAAACATGGCTGAAGTTCAGTCGCGCGAAATCACGGATTTCTTGGAGTGAGCAGTGTTGCGCAGAGACTAGGAGTGAGCAGTGTTGCGCAGAGACTAGGAGTAGATGGATTGGAGGGGTGGGGATTTGCCGATGGTCGGTTTGCTCAACTGCGGTCATACCTCACAGTGAAAACGTTACTACTGGAATAAAAATGCCATATACTCCTATACTAATAAAACATTAAGGCCACGAGGCGATGCAGTGCTGGTTACAGGAGGCAAGAAGAAGAGATGCATCCATCGACGACGTCCACCTATTCGACTCAGGGCGCCGGCCCACCGAACAACGGCTATGTAGCAGCGGCTTTCGTGGCCAGGTCGACGTGCGTCTGAACAATGGCGTCCAAAGATTCCAGCCGCTGGAAGAAGGCCAACGTCTTTCTGTCCTCGCTGGCCTTGTAGTGGCCTATGTAGACGATTTCCTCGTAGACGTGGATGTGCAGCTCAACGGTTTCTTGCATGGCGAGGCGCTGCGCGACGAGCGCGGCCTCGAGGTGCACATTCTTCGTCGCGACCTCCGGCACCTGCAGGGCCACCAGGGCTTGAAAGAGTTCATCACCATGGTGGCCGATGAGGGTGGCAGGCAATGAGGAGCCTGGGCGCGCAGGCTGGAGCAGTACGGCAAGGTCGTCCGCGCGCTTCTTGATGGCGGTGAACTTGCGGAGACCATCATGTCGTCCATGCGAGAGGCGAAGTCGGCGTCAGCGAGGGCTACGACGCCGGCGGTCGCCAGCACCGTCTGGAAACGCTGTGCGGTGCGGGGCCGCAGGCCGGCGCCTTGGATGATTTGGCACAGCCGACTGCCGCTCGCGTCCATCGCCTCCATAGGTGCTTCTGGCTTCTGGTCACTTGGTCTTGGATTGGAGCGAGCAGTGTTGCGCAGAGACTAGGAGTAGATGGGTTGGAGTGGTGGGGCGCCTTTATATGAGAATCCAAACTCTGTTGCATTCACATCGTGCTGGCTCTATTTTGCTTCTCCAATTAATTCCCTCTTAATGTAGAGTAATTTGAGGATGCATCATTGACTGTTCAACGTCTCGGGAACCGCTACCCTCTCCCTCCTTGGCATTCAAGCACCTATGGAGGCGACTACCGCTCGCGTCTATCGCGTGTCATGAGACGTTCCCGTCGACGACGAGGTGCCTATGGTGACTTCGTAAATTTCAAGATGATAGTACTAGTACTAGTATACCGCAACCAAGGCCGAGAGGAAAACGAGAGAACTACGTATTTATTAACGGTGTAGATTCACTCATTTTGCTCCATATGTACTCCGTCTCGGTGTAGTCTAGTCACTTGTTGAAATCTCTAGAAAGGCAAATACTCCTTTCTGGTTTACAGGGCTATACTAGCAAGTACTCCCTCCGTCCGAAAATACTTGTCATCAAAATGGATAAAAAAGATGTATCTAGAACTAATATACATCAAGATACATCCCGTTTTATTCATTTTGATGACAAGTATTTCCGGACGGAGGGAGTACTACAATAGTGGGCTCACATAGCAATTTTGTCTCATGCAAGAGCCTGGCTATATGCGTGCTCCAAGGTTCGCAATTGCCACATTTGGGTTGCACTTGGCTCTTCGCCTCTTCAAGAAGATGAACAATGATGTTACTACTACTGCTTCTACAGTATCGAATCCACTGCTGCATGTCCGTCCACCGCGAGCGGGAGGGATAGCTTGTTGTAGTACTATAAGCAAAAGCCTGTCCTCGTCTGCGAGCCATCGCGCGCATGGGCGAGGGAGAAGGCGTGTAGTAGTAAAATCAAGCTTCTCTCGTTGTACGAGTTGACGCGACACATCATAGCACTGGCCCCACATGGTTGCCTCTAAACTTGGCTGAAAGACCCGCATTGTACAATACTCCATTTGCTGCAACCTCTAACATTTACCACACCACAAATTAAAATATATATTCCTGTCTTGACCAGATGAGCGTGCAAACTAGAATCACCAGGATGACAGGTAGGGCCAGAAGATTATTTTAATCAAAAAAATATAGCATGGAGCCGACCCCAAAGATTTTAAGCTTACAGGCATGGTACACGCTATCCTAGACTACTCTACACATGAAACTGCCACACGAGCGTCCGGGCTGCGCTTGGCTCTTCACCTCTTCGGGAGTACTACTGCAGTGGAGGAGTACTACAGTATGCTTCTGGCCATCTGACACCGATTGAACTGCTGCATGTCCACCGCGTACGGGAGGGAGAGCGTGTAGCGAACGAAAGCTTCTCCTAGTCCTGCCAGCCACCACGCTCATGGGCGAGGGAGGGACGCAGCTTCATTGACTTACTGCTCCTGCGTTTGCGTCCATGACTGGTGGCCCAACAGGTCGGTGGCCCACCTGTCATGCAGCCAAAGGCAGGTGCAGTTAACGAGAGGGCGTTGTAGTAATCAAACTTCTTGGTCTTGTACGAGTTGACGCGACACATCAGAGCACTGCACTCGATATATTTCATTAATTTGCGTTTACCGATGCATTAATTACAACGCATGCATGCATGCCGTGACTCTCCTTTTGATACTTGCATGTGTTGAGTTAATGCACCTTCAAGTAGTATGAATATGTGACGGTAAAGCTTTGTAATGCCCCGGCCCTAATAAAGCGAGAGATGGTTGTGCACGAGGAGGGCGAGATCATGCAGACGGAACAGGAGTCGGCGATGGAGCTCTCTATGGTCTCGATGGACCTCACCTTGCTCCACTGCCCCTTGTGCCTCCGCCCCATGAAGCCTCCAGTGTATGAGGTTCGAATACACCTCGTCCGTTCGGCTGATCGAGCAAGGTGCAGGTTTCTTGATTGATGTGTTGTTCGATTGATTTGTGCAGTGCAAGGGAGGGCACCTGGCTTGCGCGAACTGCCACGTCGAGCGCCCCGGGAACCAGCGGCAGTGCCAGAAGTGCGGGCGTGGCGGTGGCTTCGACGTGCGGAACACGGCGGTGGACGCCGTCCTCTCCTCGGTGAGGGTGGAGTGCCCGCACGAAGGCTGTGGGCTCTACGTCACTTACCACAAGCTCGCCGATCACCAGAGCGTGTGTCCGCTCGCGCCCTGCAAATGCCCCGTGCCCGTCTGCGGCTACGAAGGCCCGCGGCCGGTGCTCTCCCACCACATCAGCACCGTGCATCCCATGCCCGTGCACAGGATCCAGTACGGCAAGGCGCTCCAGCTGCAAGTGCCACTGTCGGAGCCACAGCTCTTGCTCTTCGCGGAGGAGGACGGCCGCCATTTTTCTTGGTCGGTGGCGTGCTCGACATCGGCGCGCCTACGCCGTGTCGGTTGTCTGCATCAGAGCGGGGGCGTCCCCACTGCCTCACTACGTGGCCAAGCTGTGGGCGAATGGCCCGCTGGGGGAACCCAAAGGCAGGACCGACGCCGTCAAGGTGGAAATGGAGGTGACAAGTGGCAGGGATCCCGGCGACGTCGCCGTGCAGGAGCTGACCTTCTTCACAGTTCCGCCCAAGCTGCTGGCCGGGGCTAAGCTGGTGTCCCTCCACATTCAGATTGACAAGCTCACGTCCTAAATGATTCTACAGTGCCTTCTGTTTATCTTAGTAATATGCTAATATAGGGGTTAGCTCGGTCTACTTTAGCTTAAGAGATGGTGAGTTTTGGTGGCGATGCAGCAATTACCTCGACATCAGATCAGCAGTGAAAGTAATTTCGAATAGTCGAATGGATATTTTGTGTCTGTTGGATATAAAGATCCTTTGGGTAAGAAGTAACAGCTTATATGCTTTTTTTGAAACGGAACAGCGATACTAGTATAATTTTTGTTGACATGCACTAATATTTTCGAAACGGACGTCGGGCTGTAGCTAGAAGGGCGGTTGGGACGCGGCATCGGCCCATACCGCGGTGACCCCCGATTGGGACGCACCGACTGTGGATTTTCTCCCTCGCCGATGTCGACCGCGTCTACGCAGAACATTGTTCCCTTCCCCCAGCTGCGGGATCAGGCCGGATATGTGACCAGCGGTGTGGCCACCGTTTTTCTATGCTTGTGAAGAGAGCAAGCCAAGCAAACAGACTTGTAGCTTAGGCTCCTGCTAGTGTATATATAGTGGTTTTCTTTTTCTCTCCACATCAACCATTTTAAATTGCGTACGTGTCACTGAAGAGTGAAATCATGGTTGCTTCTTCCGACTAACTTACTATGTGATTTGACTGCTCCCTTAGTGGCCCCTTCACGTACTCCCCCTACGTGTATGCAACAGTCACACGTACACATGGACGCAAAAACGCGTGCGACGCCCTAATGCATGCATGTCCAAGCACACGACGGAACACACACGGTCACGCTCAAGTGCTCAACCTACACGTGCATGCAGACACATACTCAGCCAGGGTGAACTAGTGACCGTATAAACACCGGAAAATGTATATATTGAGTGCAATGAGCGTATTATGAAGTCCACTGACCATATTTTTACGAATATACAGTGACAGACAGTGTATTTATCTCGTTTGAAATTAAGCCATATTAACCGGAGAGGAGGCAGTATGGACTAGCATTACTTTGTTGTGTCCCGTCAACTTGCCGAACGAGGAGAAGCTTGCGCGCGGTGGCTCGCAGGACAAGGAGAAACTTTTGACTAATGCAAGCTGTCCTTCGCTCAGGCGGTGGACGTGCAACAGTTAATTCGGTGTCAGATTGCCAGAAGCATACACTATACTAATACTATTATTGTTGCACTTCCCGAAGAGGTGAACAGCCAAGCGCAAAGTTTACTAGTACTAGTACTACTACTATAGTCTATAGAGGTACTATATACTAGTACTAGGAACCAGATGGAGGAGCTTCTGCACTCTTATTATATTTTTTTAAATGTGATAAAGCAATCTTCAACACATTTGGTTCTCTTCGAGGGTTCTCGCATGTGATAATGGAAGTTGATTGCATGGAACACTCGCCACAATTCTCTCTTAATTCTGGCTCATATCCTGTTACAAATAGGAGCGCTCGGTAATATTTCCTCTTTTTTTGTTATTCAGCATGTAAACAGGTCAGCAAACCTTGCGGCGCATCTTTGTGCGAACCGTGCTTGCTGCACTTTGAATGTGGCCGAGAGCTGGCTTGATGAAACACCTCGCTTCCTACTTCTTTTTTTGCGGGGTACCTCGCTTCGTAGTGACCAGTGTCTTCGCTGATCGTCCTAAGAATGCCTATATATGAATAAAGCTCTCTCATTTACCGGCAAAAAAAGATTAAGCCATATTAACCGAAAAGGAGGGAGTATGGACTAGCACTACTTGTTGGTGTGTCCCGTCAACTCGTAGAACGAGGAGAAGCTTGCAGGACAAGGTGAAACTCTCTTACGCCTTTTGACTAATGCAACATACCCTCGCCCGGGCGGTGGACATGCATCAGTTCATCCGGTGTCAGATTGCCAGAGGCATACACTGTAGTACCGAACATGCGGAGTACCATCATTGTTTGACTTCACGAAGAGGCGAAGAGCCAAGCGCAAGGTTTAGTAGTACGAGTAGTACTACTACTAGAACCGCATTGTGGAGCCTCTGTACTCTTATTTTTCTTAATCTCTGATAAAGTACACATTTATTCCGGAGAAGGGCGGAAAACGGCAACCCAACATGTAATGGTGATATTGATCAACCATGCTCGAATATATCTTGGCCTCCGTGCGAGCCCGTCTGTGTGTCTCGCTCCTCGTCTCTCTCAAGGAACGGCGGGTTGCCCATTTTGCCCTCAATTGAGATCGGTTTGCTCACACTCTGGTCCCACATGTCAGTGATATGCCAAGAGGAGGTGCGTTGACCGACTGGCCATACGCTTACTTGGTTTTGCACCTTCATACTACTCCTCCCTCCATCACAGTTTACAGGGCGCGCTTCATTATGATGCATTTCTCTCAATGCATTTCCACCACCAGAGAGACTTTAAACGCGTTTGGTTTAATGCTCAATTAATTAGGGCGTGGTAACCGCAATTTTCTCTTGATGTAGTACTACAGAGTGGAGTAAGTGCATGCATGTGTGTACCCGGGGTGGAAGCACTGCATGCATGTGTGTACGCATTATTTCCTCTAGTAATAGACGCCGTGCTATAACTACCAATGCTATTTTTCAGGCCGATCGCTAGTCGCCTTAGTCCTAGAGATTTTCTCTTTTTCTGAAGCGCGCTCTATAAACAGTGACGGATGGAGTAGTATGAGCGGATTCAAAGAAGAGCGTATTGATGGTTGCTTCTTCTGAGCAACTTACAGTGGGAAAGGTGGGGCTTATGATTTGACTGCTCATTACTCACTATTAATGCGGCGCAACGACCGGTCTGAGTCTCCCATGCGACTGTGCACTACCCCCTCGGTTCTTAAATATACTCCGGAGTATTTGTATTTCTAGAGATTTCAACGAGTGACTACTCAAATATTTGTCTTTTAAGAGATTCAAATAGACTACTACATACGGATGTATATAGACATATTTTAGAGTGTAGATTCACTCATTTTGCTCCGTATGTGGTCACTTGTTGAAATCTCTAGAAAGACAAATATTTAGGAACAGAGGGAGTACACATACGAAGCAAAATGAGTGAATCTACACTCTAAAATATGCCCATTTGAAATTTGTAAAAAGACAAATATTGTTGATGACAGTTGCGACGACAAAAAAGAAGCATATTCCTTGTCCTAAGGTAATATAATAACACGGTTGTGTTTGTCTAAAATGGTGTGAGGACGAGATTGCAATATGGAAAGTATGCCGGACGAGCTACGTTTTGTGCAAAGAACTATGGAAGATCCACATGCAGCGACGTGGGAAGAGAGGCAGTGGAGCAAGGCCGGAGGGGATACCTGGAGGTCGTCGGGATGTAACTAGGTGAGCGGCGGTGGGCAGAATCTGCCCATATTGCGGCAGCGAGCAGGTGGCGTAGGCCCTACCGCGCCGGAGCTTGGTCAGAGAGAACGGCGTGTACCGCAGATCGGGACGTGCTGCCTTGGCGCCGTCGAACGGAGAAATGATGCACGTCCTCCCTTTCCGCGGGCGGACGGGATGCGGCCGGATCAGTGACCAACGGTGAGAGAGAGAGGCCACCGCAGCCTTGTGTGAGATACTCTGAAGAGACACAAACCAGGCAGGGAGGCTCCATTGTATATAGTGGAGCGGACTACCTTTTTCTCCATAAAAATCGTTTTATATTCTGTGTACGTGCCATTGAGCAATATAACTTTATTTAAAAATATGCGCCAACGCATCAAGTCGAACTTTGCTTCGTGCACACGTGGTACACGACCTCCGTAGGTAAATAACCGCTACACCCATTCAAATTAGCACGTGGGCTGCCATTTCATACAGAAATGAGCTCCACCGTGTACCCGCCCGGGTGTGGCTGGGCACGAAGCGTGAGTACATGCACGGTGCACCTATTCTCTTCTTGTATACGTACACCACCTACGTGGGGTTGTGTGAGAGAGATACAGACGTAGAGAGATATAGTGTGTGGGTTCGTGAGAGTTTTTTTAGGGGGGAGTCAATAAAAAAATGTAACATATGCAATGTGTGTGAAATAGAGTCCTGGATATATCATATATATAGAGGGGGCGATCCACGAGAAGAGAGTGGAGGTATCATCGACTTGAGGTGTCCATAGAATCGAAGAGAGGGATGATGTGTGTGTGTGTGCGCGCGCGGTCGATAAAGAGTGCCATCGAATTTGTGTGTGCCCACGTCAAAGATATAGAGTGGCTGGCCTACTAGAACGAGAGAGGGGACAGGTGCGGTTTGTCTCTGTGGCATGGATACCTACCTACAGCGCTCGACTATCGGTGTGTGGTGGGGGGGGCCTAATTAACTATAGAGGTACAATGGCTGGTATATGTGTGGAGGAGGAGAGAGGACTACCTCATGTATTAAGGGAGATTGATCTACCTCATGTATTAAGGGAGATCGATCGGCATCCATGGATATGTGTAGGAGAGGAATACGGTTGGGAGAGAGACAGAGCTAGAGTGTTGGAGGGGGTGGTAGTGGAGTTGCTTCTAACAAATGGTGGGATAGGCTTGCTAGACAACGGGAGGGCACGCCTGCAATATCAATAAGAGAGGGAATGGTTGCCTGTCTGTGCACGTGCGTGTGAGAGACGGGTCAGGAGGCATGCACGAATGATGAGGGGGGAAAGATATGGCTGTGGTAAGCAGACATAACTACATAGGAAGATCAATCGTCCTTTGTCAGAGAAAGGAGAGACATAACTTGTGAGGTACGTCGATCGATGGGGGGAATAGTTAAAGTCGTCCTAGGTATATGTTGGGAGATCGATCGGTATACATGCATGTGTGTGTTAGAAGCAAATGAGGCACGGGGAGAAGGATAGAGAGAGAGGGATGCATCTAGGAGGTGGTGCGAGAGTCGTAGTATATTGAGGGGGGAGGAGTGTGCGAGTACGAGATCGATGAAAAGAGTGGTGGGAGTGAAGATTGGACGGTGATAAGAGAAGAGGGGAAGCTTGTGTTTATGCTAGGCACACCTGGCTAGAGAGGCATATCGATCGATGCGTGCCGTAAAGGAGCTGGGGGGCCTACACACACCGTGGGTGAATGACCTAAAGTGAAAAGAAGAATTTGCACGATGGAGCTAGAGAATGCTGAGGGAGGGTGAGAGGGATGCGGGCGTCTGCATGCACGAGAGAAAGTTAGCGCTAGCTAGCTACAAAGATAAGAGGATTATGTGGGTGTAAAAGACGAATAGAGATCATACTTCATTATAAAAAGCGAATTCGTATATTTGAAGAATTTATCATAGTGTTTTAAACCGACGCATGTGTGAATATATATAACGGTGATGCACATGGTGTGGTTATGAACATGTTATACTACATATAATATATTTTATCTCTACTCTTATAAAAAACGGAGTTGTTGATGATGGTGCCATCCTGCAATATAGGCCGTCTGATTTATATCTGACGGATAGGAAGGAAACTATGGCAATTTTGAAAAAAGATACCCACACGCCTCTCCATATTTGCAAATTAGGCCTCCCCTTGATCATGTTGACGTTCTGTGGAACGCATGGGCATCTTGCTAGTACTGCGTATAACATATAGAACATTGATCATAATTTGGGCTAATGTTTGGCTTTTGCAGCTCAGGTCTAAATACTTGTCATAATGTAGGGGGCGGGGCACTATACTATGTGTGATAAACACAGTGTACACGCATGGAACATGGTTTAGATTATGAATAGATAGTTAGTACATCAAATGTACTATTATTTGGAATCAACATCAAGTGTATTCAAAAAATAGAATTCGAGTTCATGTAGTACACATAGTTCATATCTATCTCTATAGTAATCATGTGGTGTGTTATTAAGGTAATACATGAATGATGGTTGAAGTTGGCAACAATCATGATTATAGATTCTTATTGAAATAGAGAAACGAATTCAAATTCAGTTCGAATTGCAGCGGTAGTATAGACATTTGGAATGCACTAAAATGTTGGTATGAGTAGGTTACATGCATTATACAGCAAGCGAAAAAATTTAATTGGACATCACATGGATTCATACTACCGAATAGCATTTAATTGCACTCAATTGTTGGTATGAGTAGGTTTAAATAGCATTTTTATAGTAAAACGGGGCAAGACTCTCTCTTTGTGTGGTGTGAATATTTTTTTTCTCGTTTTCTTTTTGGTTGAGGGAAGTGCGAATTGATTTGGTACGTACAAGTACAATATTACACGTTAGGCTTGTCCCTAAAATTGAACCCGCGCCTTGTTATATCCCGAAAATTCAGATATCATGCTCCCAAAATTGGCGCCTTCACAACCCGCGCCTTGCTATCCCGAAATTACAACGCGCACGAAAACTCCCTCCAGCTGTCAAATCCCGACACGCGAAATCCCCCTTCTAACCCTGAGCCGAAAGGACCGCTAGTTCAAATCGGTGCGGGGTACTTTTGTAACACACCCTACATTTTGGACAAGCGCGTTCCTAAGTCATGGTTCACCCCCTCCCATCGCCTCCTTTTTGCCATTCGAAATCCCAGGCCGCCATAACCTCTCCGCTCCAGCCGCGAAACCCCACCCTCCTCCGTCCGCCACCTCACCGCTGCCCAGCCGGAGCCTCTTCCCCGATGACGTCGTCCACCGCAATAGCTCGACGTCCCTCGTCCACCTCCCCAGATGAGGATCCGTCGTCTATCTCGTCGTCCCGCCGGTTCAGCCGCCCCGTCCTCCACCTCCAAGGAGATTCTCCGACGACCGCCTCGTCTATCGCGGCTGCTCCATCCCCACAGCGCCGCCTTAACCTGCTCCACCGGAACCGCAGCATCATCACCGACTCCTCGGACGAAGCCGAGGCCTACTCGGCGCCACCAAAGAGGTTGTACACTCACCGCATCGCACCTTCTCCTTAGCTCGACCTCCCGTCTCCGACGGTGCTCCATCCCGCACCCCCATGGAGCGGCTACCTTGAAGCCGGAGCCGCGGGCGACATCTCCATGGCGGCTCTCCCCCAGTGCGAGGCCCCTTCGGCGGCGGCGTCCATAACAGCCGAATCTGCTGCTGCTGCTCCGGCTCTCGCTCACTCGCTCGCGCTGCTGCTGCTGCTGCTGCTCCGGCTCTCGCTTGATCGCTCGCTTGCCCAGCTGCTGCTGCTCTGGCTCTCGCTCGCGCTGCTGCTGCTGCTCTCCCCCTCGCTCGTGCTGCTGCTCCGCTCCGATTTAGCTACACTTCAGTCGACTGAATCGACTTTTGGGTCAGTCGGTTTTCAGGGGGTGGGGGGCTCACCGGAGTTAAGGAAGAACCACCTGCAGCGGGGACGGGGGCTCGTCGGAGAGGTACCCCACTATCTATCTTAGGGTTCAGGGTGGGGCGGGGGGGCTATAGGGCTGGCCAGGGCGGCGGCGGACCGGCGGTGGGGAGTTGTTTCGGGGCGGCGAGGCAACGCTGGGGCCGGCGGTTCGGCCGGTGGTGGCTGGCGGCTCAGGGGGTGCAGGTTGAAGATGAACTGCAGGCCCTCCCTAAACTACATGTCAAGTGCCTCTCTGCTACCATTGCGTTCAGTTTCGACAGTAACATTCAGATTCCACAGTAAATCTTGGGTGGAAAACAAATAGTAAAGCAATCATCATCTGTCTTTTTATTAAATTAAAGCAATCATCAGCCAGCTATCATTATTTTTGGATCCATCCACTGGTTGTTACTATCACTCTAAAGTTCTGCATGCTCTCCTTACATAATCTCACCATATTTTTTTCATATGCATGTCAGATATTGTACACAGTCATGTTGAACATGTAGAGAAAAAGAGAAGAGTTTTGCGTGGCAATACAATGTCATGCAGACATCGCTCCATGGTGGGTTCAATGGCAAACCCTCCCCACCCCTCTCCAGATTGTAATCCAGAGGAAGATATCTGTTCTGAGGCGGATTCAGACTCCGCTGACCACTCCTATTTACCCCCAAGGTGTTTGCTCTACCTTGGCATGATGATGTTAGTCATATCATGCATATGTTGCCTTGCAGTGCCTACTTTTGACATCATATATGTCATCTTCTTAGCTTAGACATGTTCTGTAATGCCACCTGTTTAGTTTCTATATCATATATGGGAATTGTGCAGTCTCATGTCTTTTAGCCAGCCATAATATACGTGAAATGTGCAGTGCCATCCTGTTTAACCAGGCATCATATATTTGAATGATATCTTGCCCATCCTTTTCTTCATTACATTTCCATTTATCGACAATGTTTGTACATTAAACTACTCTTCCTGTGAATCAGCCATTTGGGTGGGAGATTGAAAAATCTGGAGTGAAAACAAGGCCTTCAGAGCAGACAGTGCTACCTGTCGAAGCAGATCTCTTGTTGGGTCCCGATAGCTCCTCGGAGATGGATTCAGAGACGATGACCAGTCCTATTCCCCCACCGAGGTGCATGCTCTAACTTGGCATGGTTATACTGCTCATATCATGCATATGGTGTCTTGCATTGCATAGATTAGACATCATATTCAACACCATGTTCTTAGTGCAGACATCATATCTAATGCCCTCTGTTTAGCATATAAATCACATATGTGAATTAAATGATGCGATCCTGATTACTTAGATAACATGTAGGTGAATTATGTCATGCGATCCTGTTTAGTTATTCATCATATCTTTGAATTATGTTATGCTATGCTATCCAGTTTAGATAGACATCATATATGTGGAATTATGTCATGCTATCCATTTTAGTTAAACAATATACATGTCAACTATTTCATGCCCTCTTTTTTCCACACTATCTATTGCATATGTCTCTCATACAATGTCTGTACATTCAACTATGTTTCCTGTTTATCAGCCATTCGAATTGGAGCAGGTGATGCCAGCATCTAGCGGACTAAAAACACGGTCTTCAAATAAAACAGTGCTACCTCTTGGTGGAGATAGCACCCTGGTTGTACATGCACGAGAACCAGCCCTACCACACATAACCCAAACTCTCGCAGATTGTACCCCTACTGCGATGGACAGAGAACCAGCTTCACCCAATCTAACCCCTACCCCAGCAGATAGTAACCCAGTTCCTATTGACACAACACCATCTCCACCACAGAGCTCCCAAACAGTTCTACCACGGCGAATCCCAACTCCACCAGTTAGTACGCCTATTCCTGTGGAGCAAGCACAACCAGCTAGTCATAGTTTAGCATCTATCACATTTGATGTTGTTAAATCGTATGTGCGTATCTTCCCATCTTGGAAATATTATACTGAACATGAAGAAAAATGCCAGTTGCAGGTGTTTGTCGAGGAGTTATGTGTAAGTAATGTTATTCATGGCAATTACTTTGCTTTGTCCCATACATCCTACCTCCATGATGGTTATAATATAGCAAATTTTCCCATTTTTCTCTATAGAGAAGGACCGATTTGGGAACTCAGGATAAGGTAACATGTGCTAATACCTCTGCTATCTTCAAGAATGCTTGGTGGCAGTATCAGAATTACCTGAAGAAAACGTACTTCACAGGCAAAGAAACTCATCAAATTCCCTTACGTTCTCCTGAGACACATTTACTGGATGATGACTGGGAACGCCTTGTTCTGTACTGGTCCCGAACCAAGAATGTGGTAAGGTCTATGAGCTCATTTTCTATTTTTAAGTACTATATTCTTGCGTCTTACTGTACTCTGTTCATGTAGAACGAGTGCCTAAACCTGAAGCACAACTGTTCTAATTTAAGATTCCATTGCTATCATCATTCAAAAAAGCGCTAGGCGTTAATTGTGCATTTTGCCACCGCCTTGCGCTTTACTGACCAAAGTGCATGCTTATGCGCAGTTATGCACAGATTAAGCATTGTTATGCGCAATGCGTTTCGCCAACGCCTAGAGCCCAGGCGCGCTTAAGCGCTCGCTTAGGCGCGCCTTTTTTAACTATGATTGCTATCATGCATACTGCTTTGCTCTTGTATCACTGTATTTACTCATACAAACTTATTTTTGAATTGAAGGATCCAATCGAAACTGCAATGGCACAGCAGGTATGTTCACGCATGTTTCTTTAACAGGCTTGCTTTATCAATAGCTCTATTGATTTCAATTTCAATTGTGTATACAGTTGACTTCTCATGTCATGCACATTACTAGCATCACAACAGAGCCAATAGTGTTGTTGTACATGTAGACCCGTGGCACCCATCTGAAATCATGTTGTGCCTTGTAGTTTCCCACGCTTTGTATTCTTTCACTGCTGCTTTGTCTTGAACTGATATGATTTGAACCATGTCTCTATTTTGATTTGGCAAGACAATGAAGTGACCATAGGACATAGATATATGTTTGTTTGATGCTTTTATTGTGTACTACTACTTGGCAATAGAAGACTTGGTAGTTTAATCCTGTCCACCTTACTAATGAACTGGTTCACCGAAATGAGTTTCATATACTAGTACATGCAAAACTGTTATGTGTCTGCTTGTTTCTTCTTTTAGAATGCTGACAGAATATTGGGGAAGAGTGCCTTATTAAGCAATGGTAAAGGAAGTAATGCAGGTAAGGTTCAGGACAGTGACACATCCTTGTTGGTCCCCAACAAAGCTGATAAAACAGCTAAGGAAGACTATCTCGAAGATAGTGAGACAACCCCAAAGTCCTGTCATGGTTTAGTATTGGAGTTACTGGCCACTACCGCTTGCACAAGCTATTCAAACTCACTGTCTGAATCAGTTCGGTTTCTTGAGTCTCAACTACAAGCTGAAAGACATCGATCAGCTATGCTGCGACAAGAAGCGGAAGGACTGCGGAAGTCCCTGGAGCATTCAGATGCATACTTTCTGGTTCAACAGCAAGCGTTGGAGGATTTTAGCACCAAACAGGACAAAGCTAATAAGCTTGCTAAGCTTATTGCCAGCATGGTGGATACCACGTCTCTTGAGCTCTTCTGAAGTTGTTTTAGTTATGCTCTTGTTTTGCTGCCATGTTTATTTGCACTGGTGGGCAATTTTGATGGCCAGTGTATGTAATATGCTGCTTTGTTCCCGATATTTGCACTGGTGGCGAACTTTGATGCCCAGTGGATGTAATATTTGTGATAGCGGTAATAGGCTAGCGTTAATTGCTTGCTTATTTATTTCCTTATTGTCTTGTTTAGTTGTTTGCTTGTAGTCACTGCAGTTCTTTTTCTGTGTTTTTCTAGTGGCCACAACAACCTAATTTTGGAAACTAGGCCAAAATAATGATGGCAACACACGTACTGTTGTAACCATGGGCCTCCTGTGGGCCGTATGATCCATGGGCCTTCTACGGGCTGTAGGATCCATGGGCCTTCTACGGGCCGTAGGATCCATTGGCCTTCTATATGGGCCGTACGATCCATGGGCCTTTTACGGGCCGTAGGATCCATGGGCCTTCTACAGGGCGTATCATCATTTCACCAATCATGGGCCGTACTATTCATGGACAATAACGGGCCGTTTATCGGCCGTATTTGATAACTCTATGAAAACAGCCCAACGGGTTTTTTTCGACATGAAAACGGCCCAACGTATTAACGGGCCACAACGGGCCGACTGTAACCACGGGCTGCATTTGGCCCACAAGTAGAAAATGACAGTAACGGGTCGTAAGTAAGCGAATGCTGGAAATGAGTGTCGGTGTCAAAACTGGCGGATCTCGGGTAGGGGGTCCCGAACTGTGCATCTAAGGCGGATGGTAACAGGAGGCGGGGGACACGATGTTTACCCAGGTTCGGGCCCTCTCGATGGAGGTAATACCCTACTTCCTGCTTGATTGATCTTGATGATATGAGTATTACAAGAGTTGATCTACCACGAGATCGTAGAGGCTAAACCCTAGAAGCTAGCCTATGGTATGATTATTGTTCTTGTCCTATGGACTAAACCCTCCGGTTTATATAGACACCGGAGGGGGCTAGGGTTACACCGAGTTGGTTACAAGGGAGGAGATCTACATATCCGTATTGCCAAGCTTGCCTTCCACGCCAAGGAGAGTCCCATCCGGACACGGGTCGAAGTCTTCAATCTTGTATCATCATAGTCCAACAGTCCGGCCAAAGGATATAGTTCGGCTGTCCGAGGACCCCCTAATCCAGGACTCCCTCAGTAGCCCCCGAACCAGGCTTCAATGGCGATGAGTCCGGCGCGCAGATTGTCTTCGGCATTGCAAGGCGGGTTCTTCTCCAAATTCTGAATACCTGTTGAGTAGTGTCCGGCTTCCCATAAATGTTGCACTCCTTGGCTTCTGTGCCTAATAATGGCTATCTTCCACGTGTCGAGCGAATGCGAGAAGCCGGGGCATTTTTACATTTGCCACCCTAGCCATGTGAGTAAATCATCTATTAAAGAGACGGGGATTCTCAGATCCAGATCACACCATCCTCCCACTGCGAGCATCCATCGGAGCGCGCCCAGAAAAAATCCATTCCAACATGGCCGGCCATCGCAGCTCGTCCTCTCGCTCCCGTAGCCCTAAGCCCGGTAACTGGAAGAAGTGTTCCATCCCCCACAGCCAATTAGTAGAGTTACAGACCCAGGGATTTCTCCCTCCAGCGTATATGGTTCCCGTTCGAGCCAGGATCGCCACCTACAATGGCGGGGAGCAAGCGGAGAGCTTTCGCAACCCATCCAAGGGGGAGCGGGTATGCCTTGTCCCTTACTTATTAAGAGGGCTTGGATTTCCAATTCATCCGTTCCTCCACGGGCTCCTGGAGTTCTACGGCCTCCAGCTGCATAATTTTACTCCCGCCTCCATATTACACATCGCTGGCTATGTCGCCCTTTGCAAGCTGTTTCTGGGCTGCGAAGCTCATTTTGAGCTATGGAAGAGGCTATTCTGCCTAGTACCCCGTACACAGGAGGGGTCAATATACCAAGTGGGCGGAGCCGAAATATGGCGCATCGCCGGGACCGGATACCTGTCTGGTACTCCGAAGAAGACATCCGAGGACAGGCCTTCGGAGTGGTTTTATATGGAGGACGTCCCCCTTCCGGACCCTATTCGAATGGGCCTTCCTGAGTTCGACAATGCTCCCTTGAAGAAACGCCGCAGCTGGCGCCCTCGGAGCCCTCAGGAGGAAGATAACGGGGAAGTCCTTTACCTGATGAGTTGGATTCAAACGCTGGCCCAGTCAGGATTGACAGTAATTGAGGTTATGTCAATATGTATAATGCGGGGGGTACAACCACTTCAATATTGGGGGCAACCCATGTGGCACTTCAACGGAGAAGACGATGCCACCTGCTGCGGTCGTAAGGGACCGGACTCAGTTGCTGCTCTAGCAAAAATCCTGTCCGATTTTTACAAAGGAGAGGAAGAGGAGTTCATCCGCATTAAGCCACGGGACGGATTCTCCATGTACAACCCTCCAAGCTGGGTGAGCTGTCACTTTTTACTCCCAACCTTCCCGCATTCTTCGTCATAAGTATTCACCTTGCCGCTTCATGGCAGGAACTGTGAAAAGCTGTAAGGGAGGTCCACAGCCCGCCTCCACAACCGGAGGACCCTGACCGGGCCCTCGACCCCGGACTCGAAGAGGATCCGGACACATTTGTGGAGTTGATTGACAGGACATTCTATCAACTGAGCTGCGATGATGCCATGGTGGCCATCATAGCCGATTATCCTGGACTACTCCCTGCATCGCATGTAAGTAAAACCGGAGTCCCAACTTCCGAGAAGGATCCCCTTTTCTGCACTTCACCTACCGCACACATATGGTGTCTTATAGGGAAGGCCCTCGGGGTGCCATGCCGAACCCGCAGTGACTCACCAAAAAGGTGCACCGAAGCCGGGTAGGCTTAAAACGAAGGCGGTCAGGACTGAGACGCTGTCGCAGAGGTATGATACAGAACCCCGCTCTGTGGTTGTCGTCTTTTAAAATATAATAGTGTCCATGTTTCCTAGTAGGAAAAACGCTCGCCAGACTATATCCGGAGAGGTTGCTGGTCACGCCTCCACCAGTCGGGCTCCAAAGCCGGACATAGAGGCGGACGCTAACATGGGGCGAACGCCGGATGTTCCTCCTACAGAGGATGCGGATAGGCTATCCGCTACAAAT
This sequence comes from Triticum aestivum, assembly GCF_018294505.1. Taxonomy (NCBI): domain Eukaryota; kingdom Viridiplantae; phylum Streptophyta; class Magnoliopsida; order Poales; family Poaceae; genus Triticum; species Triticum aestivum. The sequence goes on from NC_057811.1 coordinate 62,377,143, forward strand.
TCCGAAGTGGAGAGCGCTATGAATCACAGGCATCACCGGGCCGTACTCCGTGACGCTTGTTTCTCCCAAGAGGCGTTCGATGCCTTCAACTCAGGAGACGCGTACATCCGTGCTGCTAAAAATGGTCTTGCCAGAGCCATGGACCAGTATGTAAAGGATATACGGGTAAGAAAATCTGATAATTATGTATATCAGTAGCCCCTGAGACTTGAAACAGTTGACACAACTGATTTAAGGATCATTATTTGTGCAGGTTCTTACGGAGAAGAATACCCAATTGTCTTAAGAGCTGGAATAGTGCAAAGCCCAGCTACGGGCCGCAGTTGCCGCAATGAAGGAGTCCGAGAAGGCCCCCTCTGGTAACACTTGTCTCTATCAAAAAGAATGACATGTACCGGTTAGTATGCGGCATGCATGCAAATCTAACAATAGATTCTGCAGATGATCCCGGGGTTAATCCAGAGGTAGTGCAAGGGGATGAGCAACATGCTAAATGACAGTTAAAGGCTGGCGAGCGCGTGCTTAAGCAGGTTAGGCGGGAGAAAAACGATCTCCAAGATGCCAATATCCGGCTGAGTGTTGAACTGAAAGATATTCGGGCACAACTTGCTGACTCCGTAAAGGAGAATAAGAGGCTTCGACGCGGCATTTTTAGTAAGTGCTTGAATGGACTTTTTATTGAGTTCGGTGAAGAAACCGGCTAACAGAGTTATATCTGTAGGTATGCTGACGGGTCGTCCCGCAGAGGAAATGCCCGGGTCCGCAGGTGATCTTCTGCCCGATCTCTCACAACTGCACGAACAAGTTCGGCAGGTGATGCAGGGCATTGCCCAAGCCTTGTGGCCATCCGCCTCCCTGCCGGGAGGCATGGGGGAGCTTGTGGAGAAGCTCAAGGGAGCGCGGCGGCGCTTCCGATTATGGAAGATATCAGCCTGCCGACAAGGTGCGAGGGAAGCCTGGGCCATGGTGAAGACGCGGTATACCAAGGCTGACCCGAACCACATGGCCGAGGTCGGACCTGTGGGGCCCGATGGGAAAGAGATCCCCGTCAGTTTGGTGTATGACCAAGTAGAATTAGCCGCAAAGTATTCCCAACAGGATTGTAGGCTAGACAGCCTGTTGGATGGTATAGAAAAAGAATTTAGTCAGTCTAAGTGACTGTGTACTTCAAGTGACATGTATTGTCCCTAGCAGGATTGTAAATCATTTGTCATGGTGGACCTTTTCGCTTCAACCTCTGGACCCAACAGTCCGGAGTGTATCCGAATACCCGCTCAGTTATGAAAAAACCGGGGTACGCGTGGAAACCACACGTAGGGGTCATAAGTGCTTGAACAGACAAGTACCCAACTAGCTATGTTATATTACATGGATAGTAAGAAACATCTTCCAAGGAGAATAGTTCCGTTAGGGGTTCCTTTCCCTGGGTACGCATGCCCTAATGTGCATGTCCGAGCTGCGAAAAGAGACGCAGGATATAAACATCTGGGGGCATGTATTACAATAAATAAGGATCATCTTTTGTTCACCGACCGAGTATTCCCTTAAGAACGCTAGCTTTCGGCTTCACCCAGTCTAAGGTACACATCCGGCTGACCTGGCAGTAACAATCGCAGAGGTGCTCCCATTATGCCCTAGCCGAATGAACGGAAATGTAGGGCATAAACACAAGAGCCAGGCAACCCAGCTTGGCCAAAACTTAAGTCACATCGATGCATATAATGGCGAAAAAGGTACATGTGGAAGAAGAACACATGTGTGTGGCATATAGCCCAGAAAATAGTTATATTAAGCTTCTGTATAAGAAGCCCCCAGGTATAATGAGCGCGGCTAGCGCGTCAAGATTGTGTAGTCAAGATACATTTTAGCCTTTGAAGGCCTTGAAGAAAAAAAGAAGGGAAGAAAGAGATAAAGAAAGAAAAGACAGATAACAAATATATAAAAAATTGACAGAGGTAAGGAGACGAACACCGAGTCCGGCACTAGGCGTAGAACCTTTGGAGTCTGGCTGCATTCCATGGGTTTGGCTCGAGTCGATTGTCCGATGCATCCCGCAGATGGTACGCTCCACCAGTCAGCACTTCGTCAATAACGAAAGGACCTTCCAATATGGGCTTGAGCTTGTTCTTTTTCTTCTCCGGTAGGCGTAGAACGAGTTTGCCAACGTTATAAGTTTTGGCCCGTACTTCTCTGCTTTGATACCTTCGAGCCTGTTGCTGATAGAACGCGGAACGGACTTTTGCCACGTCACGCTGCTCCTCCAGGGCGTCCAAACTGTCCTGCCGATCAAGCTCGGCTTCTTTCTCTTCATACATGCGCACTCAAGGTGAGTCATGAATTATGTCGCAGGGCAGTACCGCCTCTGCGCCGTACACCATAAAAAAGGTGTCTATCCGGTAGTGCGATTCGGCGTGGTCCGCAGCCCCCATAGTACGGAGTCGAGCTCCTCTACACAGTGCATATCGGATTCCTTCAAGGATCGCACTAATCTGGGTTTAATGCCGCTCATGGTAAGACCATTTGCTCGCTCGATTTGACCGTTAGTTTGCGGGTGATAGACAGACGCATAATCGAGCTTAATGCCCATGTTGCTGCACCAAAGTTTTACCTCGTCGGCTGTAAAGTTTGAGCCATTGTTGGTGATGATGCTGTGGGGGACTCCATAACGGTGTACAACCCCGGATATGAAGTCTATCACTGGTCCGGATTCGGCCGTTTTAACTGGTTTGGCTTCTATCCATTTGGTGAATTTTTCCACCATGACCACTAGGTATTTTTTCTTATGGCTTCCCCCTTTAAGGGGTCCGACCATATCAAGCCCCCAGACCGCAAAGGGCCAAGTGATGGGGATTGTTTGGAGAGCGGTAGGCGGCATATGGCTTTGGTTCGCAAAAAGCTGGCAACCGACGCAACGTTGAACGAGGTCATGTGCGTCTGCTCGGGCCGTCGGCCAGTAGAAACCTGTACGGAAGGCCATGCTTACAAGGGCCCGGGCTGCGGCGTGGTGGCCGCCAAGTCCAGCATGAATTTCTGATAAAATTTTCCGTCCTTCCTCTTTGGAGATGCACCTTTGAAGGACTGCGGTAGCGCTTTTCTTATAAAGCTCTCCCTCGTGGACCTTGTAGGCTTTAGACCGCCGCACAATGCAGCGCGCCTCGTTTGTGTCCTCGGGTAGTTCCTGCCGAGTTAGGTAGGCCAGGAATGGTTCTGTCCACGGGGCGATGACAGCCATTATCACGTGGGCGGAAGGTATTATTTCAGTGGCAGAGCCTCCGATTATGTCAGAGTGTTCGGTATCTGGTGTTGTGGCCGGGTCCGGACTATTGTTACCGGTCTCTCCTTCCCATACCACGGATGGCTAAAACAGCCTTTCCACGAAGATATTAGGTGGGACAGAGTCGCGCTTAGCGCCGATGCGGGCGAGGATATCTGCCGCCTGATTGTTTTCCCGGGCCACATGGTGGAATTCAAGCCCCTCGAACCGAGCTGACATTTTGAGGACGATATTGCGATAAGCCGCCATTTTTGGATCTTTGGCATCGAAGTCTCCATTTATTTGAGATATTGTGAGGTTCGAGTCCCCACGCACCTCCAGGCGTTGAATGCCCATGGAGACTGCCATCCGGAGACCATGTAACATGGCCTCATATTCTGCTGCGTTGTTGGAGTCTGTGTATAGTATTTGAAGTACGTATTGGACTGTATCTCTAGTGGGGGATCTCAGGACGACGCCAGCCCCCAGACCAGCCAACATTTTAGGGCCGTCAAAGTGCATAATCTAATTGGAGTACGCGCCGTACACTTTAGGGAGTTCGGCTTCTGTCCATTCGGCGACGAAATCAGCCAGTACTTGTGACTTAATGGCTCGACGTGGTTTGTATATTATGTCAAACGGGAGGAGCTCAATAGCCCATTTAGCAATCCGGCCCGTGGCCTCGCGGTTGTTTATTATGTCGTTGAGTGGTACTTCAGAGGCCACCGTGATTGAAAACTCTTGAAAGTAGTGTCGTAGTTTCCGGGATGCCATGAAGACCGCGTATGCTATCTTTTGATAATGTGGGTACCGTGATTTGCATGGAGTGAGGACAGTGGATACATAGTATACCGGCTTTTGAAGCGGGAACTTATGTCCGTCCATCTCTCGTTCGACGACGAGCACTGCGCTTACAACTTGGTGTGTTGCCGCTATATATAGCAGCATTGGTTCGCCGATGTTAGGTGCGGCCAAGATTGGGTTTGTGGCCAAAACGGCATTTATTTCTTCTAATCCGGCCATGGCCGCATCCGTCCACTCGAAGTGTTCGGTGCGTCGAAGGAGGCGATAAAGAGGCAGTGCCTTTTCTCCTAATCGGGAGATGAAGCGGCTTAAGGCAGCCACGCATCCAGTTAGTTTCTGGATTTGCTTAAGGTCTGTTGGGATGGCCAACTATGACAGAGCTCGTATTTTAGCCAGATTTGCTTCGATTCCTCTGTTGGAGACGATAAAGCCTAAGAGCTTTCCGGCGGGCACGCCAAAGACGAATTTTTCTGGATTGAGCTTAATGTCGTATGTTCAGAGATTGTCAAACGTAAGCCTCAAGTCGTCTATTAAGGATTCGACGTGTCTGGTTTTAATAACCACATCGTCTATGTATGCCTCCACTGTTTTGCCAATCTGTGTCTCCAAGCATGTCTGAATCATGCGTTGATAGGTTGCACCGGCATTTTTGAGCCCGAAAGGCATGGTGTTAAAACAAAAGGGGCCGTATGGAGTGATAAATGCCGTTGCGGCTTGATCGGACTCTGCCATCTTAATTTGATGGTATCCGGAGTATGAGTCGAGGAAACACAATGAGTCGTGTCCTGCGGTAGCGTCGATAATTTGATCGATGCGAGGGAGGGGGAAGGGATCCTTTGGGCAAGCCTTGTTAAGGTCCTTGAAGTCAACACATAGGCGCCAGGATTTGTCCTTCTTTGGTACCATCACCAGGTTTGCTAGCCAGTCCGGATGTTTTATTTCTCGGAGGAATCTGGCCTCCAGTAACTTGGCTAGCTCTTCTCCTATGGCTTGCCGCTTGGGTTCAGAGAAACGCCGAAGAGTCTGCTTGACCGGCTTAAACCCCTTTAGAATGTTAAGGCTATGCTCGGCCAGCCTGCGTGGGATTCCTGGCATGTCTGAAGGATGCCAGGCGAAGATGTCCCAATTTTCGCGCAAGAACTCCCGTAGTGCGGCGTCTACTGTGGGGTTTAACTGTGACCCGATGGATGCTGTTTTTGTAGGGTCCGTTGGATGGACTTGGAATTTGACTATTTCATCCGCTGGTTTAAAAGAGGTGGACTTGGATCTTTTGTCAAGTATCACGTCGTCCCTGTCCACTGTGGAGCGCAGTGCAGTTAATTCCTCGGCCGCGAGGGCTTCGGATAACGCCTCGAGGGCCAGTGCGGCTATTTTATTTTCGGCGCGGAGTGCTATGTCCGGATCACTAGTTAGAGTGATGATTCCATTGGGCCCGGGCATTTTGAGCTTCATGTACCCTTAATGGGGTATAGCTTGGAAGATCGTGAATGCCTCCCGCCCTAGAAGGGTGTGGTATCCGCTATTGAACGGGGCCACTGGGAATGTGATTTCTTCGGACCTATAATTCTCCGGCGTGCCGAATACCACATCTAGTGTGATTTTCCCAGCACATCGTGCCTCCCGACTAGGGATGATTCCTCTAAAGGTCGTGCTACTTTGCTCAATGCGGCTTCTGTCTATTTCCATTTTTTGAAGAGTCTCCTCATAGATGAGGTTCAATCCGCTGCCGCCGTCCATGAGCACTTTAGTAAGCCGGAAGCCATCCACAATTGGACTAAGGACCAAAGCGGCTGGTGCTCGGGCTGTTCGGAATTTAGGTTCGTCACTGGCATTGAAGGTGATAGTCGTATCGCTCCATGGATTTATTGCTGCCACGTGGCAGACTTCGGCAAGGCTGCGGAGTGCTCGCTTACGCCTATTATTTGAGGCGAAGGTCTCGAAGACTATCAATACTGTATTGTTGTTCTCCACGGGATGGTGCTCTGCGGTATTGTTGATGAGGAGATCCTCACCGCTCTTGGCCACCTGCCGGAGTACCCAACATGCTCTAAGGCTGTGTGTTGGTATGGTATCCACTGTAATGTGAATTTTGCATGGCCCATTAAGCCATTCCTCCAATACGGTTCCACGCCCTGTAGTGGGCTTTTGTTTCTTTGTAACTGGATCGGGTGACTTACGAGAGTACACCCTTTTAGTTCGAACGAGGGGTTTAGTGAGGGTCGGAGGATCCCAGAATTTTGTTTGGGTTTTCCAGGCGCTTTCCATCGCACAGTACTTCCGTACTATGGCCGCCAAGTCAGCGAAGTGTGCTATGTCACGGCGACTTATGGCGTTGAGGATTCCCTTGTCCGTGCAATTATTGCAAAAGAATGAAATTGCGTCCTCCTCTCAACAGTCCTTGACCTTGTTCATTACAAGGAGGAATTTGGCCCAATAGGTACTGTCTCCTGGGGCTCTTGTCTAATGTGGGAAAGATTGCTTATATCTGGGTGGGTGGGTGGATTTAAGTCCGAACCTTGACCCGATATGAGACCCAGGGGCGGAGGAGTTTCCGATCTTAGAAGTTCGGGCTCTGGGATGTTGCCCAATAGATCTGGCCCGCTGCCTGATTCTAGGTTCAGGGTTTGGGCCATGTCCTCCCGTGGACGGGTATCCGGCTCGGAGAGCTCGGGAATCCAGACATAATTTGTCCTCAAGATATAGGAAGAGTGGCCGGCGGGGAGTTAATCTCCCTTTAGTCGGGTTTAAGCCCGATCTGATCATAGTCCGCAGGGACTCCCAAGGCGGCGATGCGATCCAATAGCTCGTTCAAGGAAGAGAGCTCCATTGGATCCAACTGCTCGGCGAATTCCGAGCCGACGTGGAGGCTGTTTTCGATGACCCGAGAAGTCACCGTCGGCGCAGCGGTCGAACGGGCGGTCATGAAGAAGCCGCCTAGTTGGAGAGTTTGGCCTATAGCCAGGGCTCCCCCAGAGGTGATGTTGTCCTTGACAACGAGACGAGCCATCCAGCCTTATGATGACGGCACAGTGGAACTCTCAATGAAAGCACCAATGTCGGTGTCAAAACCGGCGGATCTCAGGTAGGGGGTCCCGAACTGTGCGTCTAAGGCGGATGGTAACAGGAGGCGGGGGACACGATATTTACCCAGGTTCGGGCCCTCTCGATGGAGGTAATACCCTACTTCCTGCTTGATTGATCTTGATGATATGAGTATTACAAGATTTGATCTACCACGAGATCGTAGAGGCTAAACCCTATAAGCTAGCCTATGGTATGATTATTGTTCTTGTCCTACGGACTAAACCCTCCGGTTTATATAGACACGGAGGGGGCTAGGGTTACATCGAGTCGGTTACAAGGGAGGAGATCTACATATCCGTATTGCCAAGCTTGCCTTCCACGCCAAGGGGAGTCCCATCCGGACACGGGTCGAAGTCTTCAATCTTGTATCATCATAGTCCAACAGTCCGGCCAAAGGATATAGTCCGGCTGTCCGAGGACCCCATAATCCAAGACTCCCTCAATGAGCCCAAGAATAAATGGGCCCTGAGAAGGCCGAAAGATATCATGGGCTGGAAACGGCCAAACGGATTAATGGGCCATTAATGGGTTAAAGTGATACACTGTTCATTACAGGCCAGTTTTACCATGGGTCGTTAAGGGGCCGAGGGTTACTAAGGGCCTCATATGGGCCGAAAGACGTCATGGGCCATACATGGGCCGGAAGTTAAAACGGGCTGGAATTATATTGGACGGCCCAGATGACGCTACTGGGCCTAATTCGGATAGGCCATAAACGGGCCCTTGGATAGCGGGCTGTAAATGGGCTATATGCAAACAGGTCGTTAACAGGCTTGCCGTGGGCCGGCCCGCCACCGTTTGACCAAGTTAGACGGGCCGGCCTTTTCACAGGAATGGGCCTCTGTTGGGCCGTGCCACGTGTCGACGTATCATAGGCGCTTTGGGTCCAATGAGTGGATGACATCTGTCCTAGCGGTGAGCCGACACGTGTTTCCTCCAGCCAATGATGATTTTACACGTGGAAAATCCCCATTGGTCGGGGCTGTTAACGGGTTATCGGATCCAAAACTGGACCCGATAGCTTAACGGTGTTCCGTTACGGTGGATGCCACGTGTCGGTCACCCTTGACGAAAGCACTTCTGTGACGCGCGATTTATCGTCATGGAAGTGGACACTTCCGTCATGATAGTTTTGGTAATGTCATGGAACACTTCTACGACAGCACAGGTATGACTATCTTGATTTTGTCATAAATTTGTCATGGATGTGCATGCATGACAGAAAACGTGACCTACTGTGACAAACACGTATCATCACGGAAGTGTATTTTTTTGTAGTGAGTATTTTCTCTTTGTTTTGATGTCGAAGTAACGATTGTAGCAAGTTGTCCTCAGTATCTTTGACTCTACTTTGAACCGAATTCATTTACAGTATTTGGGTTAATGAACCCAATGTCATAGATTTGTCCTTTTTTGCATTCGATGATCTTCAATCTGCATAATATAGTGAGGATAATTATACATACATGCAATGAAAGAGTTGAGCTATAGAGACTTAATTACAGAAGTAATACTTACAGACAATAGCAAGTCATGAGTTGTTTGTTGAGGGCATCTTGATTGAATAACTAAAATAACTCCATAAATTCAACATGCATCAGGTCGACTCCAATGAAGTCGTGCTCCTCTTTAATTCTCACCATCAAACCATCCTTCCCAGACTTACTGCAGGTATTCATGTACCATTCATGCAATCTTCGCATCATCGTTGTTAGAGGAGGATGATAAGGTTTGACGAGAGGCTTCCCGTACTCGTATCTGAAGATCTCTACTACCTCTAACATTTCAAACTGTACATCATCGTGCAGGTAATCACCAAGATTGGTACTGGGCACTAGCCCCGGAGTACTACATAATAAGGATCGTTTCCTACTGTTTTCAGGTCAAAGGAAAAAAAGATTGCACACTCACCTTGTCACGCCAGTCCTACTGCTGAACATCGAGCTTCTCCGCCCCGGCCATCTTCACGAGCAGAGCGTTCATGCTTCTCATCAGCTTGTAGGTCTCCAGCAAAGTGACGAGCTTGGGGAGGAGCGTTTTCATCGCTCCTGTCACGGCGCTCGCCGCCATCACCCCCTCCATCGGTGGGAGGATCTCCTTTGCCACTGCCAAGCAAGAGAAGTGGAGGTTTCGGGAGGAAGAAGCAGAGTGGTTGTATGGTGGAGAGAGCACCGACGTTGGTCAGTGTGATGCGGCGGCAGTATGCAAGAGGCTACGGATGGCAAAAGCACGGCAGGAACAGTGCAATGCAATAATGCTTCTGTCCAACTTTTTTTTAGAAAAGAAGAATATACCTCCGCCCTCTGCATCATGGTGCATGCAACTATTTTATTAATTATTCACTTTTGTCCAACCGTTAGGAATGACTTTTTTATCCCGCATTATTTCCGCACCAAAATCCCTCACTCTCTTCTTCCATCCCCCGTCGCTCTCCGCTCAATTTCGTTCTTTTCTCCCACCCTCTCCTTCCTTCCACCGCCGATGCATGGAACCATCGGAGATGGAGCCGGCGGAGGTGCCGGAGGATCCGAGCATCACGCTCGCCTGGAAGATCAGCTCGGCAACACGGTAAACTAGCCGTGTCAAAGCGAAGGCCGCAAAGGAGAAGAAGCTCAAGAAGCGGTTGGCCGCCGGTGGGCCTAGTGGCGTTGGGTATGGAGGTCGTGGTGGCCATGCCGGACACCGGACGGCACCGTGGCCGGAGCCTTACAAGCCTCCGTACTACTGCGCCGCCAAGCAGCTCGGAACCCCCGCCGGTACGGTGCCTTACATCCTCGACGTTAACGCGGCGTCATTCTTCTCCGAGTATTCTTCGCCGCAGCTCATCCGGGCGTGAATGGCAGGCGGGGAGCAGATGGATGCCCGCATGCTTTTCGCTGCAATTCCTAGAGCAGGGGAGTAGACGTATGACGCGGATATGGAGATGCTCGACATCATCCATGAGAGAGGCGAGGGAGGAGGACGGACCTATGAGGACGGACCGATGGAAGACTCGGATTGCACCTAGTCCGGCAACAAACAGCAGTAGCAGACTACACCCAGACCGGCGATGGCATACAACAACAGCAACATTGGCCTGCCAGGGAGCAGCAACCGAAGGAGGAGAAGGAGGAAGGCTAGGACAATGATCCGGATGATACAGCCGGCGATCCGAAGAAGAAGGGTAGAGGAGAAAGCTTCAACATGCGGGGGGACGAGTTGTTGTGCGATGCATGGTTGGCCACTAGCATTGATCCGATCCATGGCACGGAGCGAAAGGGCACAACCTTTTGGAAGAGCATTCACATATCGTTCCATCAACACAAGCATTTCACGCCCTACTCCGATGCTGTCATCTACAACCGTGAATGGAAGTCCATCAACCATCAATGATACACCATCCAAGAGGTCGTGTCCAAGTATTGTGAGCACTTGAAGCATCTCATCGAATGGTGGCCTAGCTCTGCATAAATCACCGAGCAAGTAATTTGATCACTAGCTGGATATGCTTAGTTTTGTTGATCACTAGCCGGACATGTGTTGTTTTGTTGCTCACTAGACGGATATGCATTGTCGACAATGTTTCACTTTGTAGCATACTTGTGCTTGTGTGGTGTAACAAGTAGTTGGAGAAGAAGTCCTTCACCGGCATACATTTGTTGGGGAACGTAGTATTTCAAGAAATTTCCTACGATCACGCAAGATCTGTCTAGGAGAAGCATAGCAATGAGCGGGGAGAGTGTGTCCACGTACCCTCGTAGACCGAAAGCGGAAGCGTTAAGTAACGTGGTTGATGTAGTCGAACGTCTTCGCGATCCAACCGATCAAGTACCGAACGTACGACACCTCCGCGATCTGCACACGTTCAGCTCGGTGACGTCCCACGAACTCTTGATCCAGCTGAGATCGAAGGAGAGTTTCGTCAGCAGACGGCGTGATGACGGTGATGATGAAGTTACCGACGCAGGGCTTCGTGTAACGCCCCAGATCCAATGTGCCAGGTGTCTTCTGTTTATTCGTCGTCATTGCCATGTCATTTTCTTGCGTGTTGCATTTTGCCATGTCATCATCTGCATTGCATCCTCATATTTTCAAAACTTGCATCCGGTCCTTTTCCCCGTTGTCCGTTTCGCGATCCGACACTCTCACACGCACCCGTTGCTCCTCTCAGACCTCGTTTCGTGAGTGGTATAAAAATGTTCTCGGAATGGGATGAAACTTGGCGTGCGGTGTTGTTTTAGAGTAGGTAGACCGCCTGTCAATTTTCGTTCCATTTGGAGCTCGTTTGACGCCCTAACGGTTAACCGCGTAGCCCGAAACCCCTCTCTCTTTGCAGCCCAGCACCTCTTCATCACAGCCCACCTAGCCCACCTAAACCCCTCCATGCTCTCCGCCGTTCGATCACCATTTGGACACTCCTAGCTCCCTCTACCTATAAATATGTGCCTCTCCCCCGAAATTCGCGGATGAATCCACCCTAAACCTAGCCTCCTTCCTCCGCGCGCCGGACACGTCCAGCGCCGCCGCGCCCGGCCAATCCCGCAACGCCACGTCACCATCGCCGCCCCCCCTCTCTCCTCGCGCCGCCGGCCTGCCGAGCCCACGCGGGGCCCTCCCGGCCCGAGTCAGCGCCGTCGCCCGC
>NC_057811.1:62389331-62412313 GCF_018294505.1 Triticum aestivum
GGGAGCTCGCCGCCGCCGGATCTCCTCCGAGCAGATCCGGGCAGGCGCGCCCGGATCCGCCTCGCCCCCTTGCCGGCCTCCTCCAGCTTCGCCGCGCCGGCGTCTCGTCGCCGACAGGAGCTCGCCGGAGCCGTCATCGCCGGATCCACCGGAAGGTGGATCAGATCCACCAACACGGTCATCCAAACGCTCCGCGACCAAACTGGATCTCTCCGTCCCGCACAACCCCATCCAGTTTCGGAGGGTATATCTTCTTCAAAGTCCCAGATTTTCAACATCATGTGCACATGTTTGACCTACTATAACTTCCTGCTCGTAGTTCCATTGTGCATGCATGATATATCAAAATGTTCACTGTCAGATGCTCTTCATTTTGTTCCATTGTTCTATGCTTTTTTGAGTTCATCTTGATGCCCTAATCATCGTTGCAAGAGTGCTATATGATGTTAACCTGCTGAGACTGTCAGAACATGGTGATTTGTCTTTTTCATTGCATTTTGTGTGTGCATCCTATGAGCTTAATGTCTACATGAGTTTTTAACTACATCATGCCATCTTTACAGGGGTCCTTGCCATGTATTTTTGTGATCTTTGTGGTGACTAACACAAGCATGCAAAGTAGCCTTCGTGATATTGCTGATTTCAGGGACTTAGGATTTTACAGTGTCTTTTCCCTGCTGTTATTCTTATGCCATGTAAACAGGGTACTACAGTGAGATCCATGCTTCTTTTGAGTTGCTTCAGTAAGGATGTTTTGGACTTATGGTTGTGCTATATCCATCAATGCCCCTGTTTGCATTTATGGAGTGCTCTAGCATGTCTTAATCTTGCTCTACTTTTGCTATAAAATGTTCCTGGCAAATTGTTTACATGTTAATCAATTTTGCCATGGTTGTTACTAGTGATCCATGCATGCTATGAACTTTTCCTTGCCATGGTTAGCTTCATGAACATGTCATCTTGCTGTAGGTATGTTTATCTTGTCATTCAATGCTTTGTAATGAGTGATTTGAGCTCGCAAAGATGCCTTCATAATTATGTTTATGCCATGCTCAGTTTTTCTGCCAAGTCTGAATCTGTTTACGAAACTTGCTATGTTTACATGGGTGCCATCATATATTCTGTGCCTTTTTGGCTCGTCATCAGTAAGGGAATTTTGTTCTATGCAATTATTAGATTCATGCCATTCCTTTTTTTTGCTATGATCTATTCTTTAGGATGTTGTTTGATAGCTCTAAACTTTGCAACCTGATGTTATTTCTGCCATGTCCAGTGATATCTGCTAAGAGTGTGAAACTGTTATTGTTTGCAATATTTCCGTGTCCTCTTGAGCATGTTCTATTGAATTCTGTAGATAGCTCATTATTCATGTTTTGTTATACTTTACCTGTACATCATTCCCATGCCATTTGTTTTCATGTTGGCATGCTGTAGCCTATTGCTATGATGCTTGCAATATGCCTAGTTACTGTTTTGGACAGCTTGTCCTTTAAACATGTTTCATGTGTATGTGTTGAACCGTTGCTCCGTTTTGAGTGTGCTCTATATGAAACTTGCTTAGTTTTGCATGTGGTTTCATGTTACCTTGTTGCATCCATGTTTTGAATGTGTTTGCTTGATGTTTGAATGCATTTTGCATCAATGTCATGTTTAACTTGTTTTGCTCATATCTTCTAGGCCGTAGCTCCGAATCTAATGAACTTTATATGTAACTTGACTACAATTTCGTGTAGATTGTTTTGGTGCATCTTAACTTGCTGTTTAACAACTTGAACATAAGGTTTATTCAGATTTGGACCAATTTCGAAATTTGCATATGGGGATATACCGGAATTGTTATATGTTGTTTCAGGCCTTATTTAAACTTGCTTTGATGTGTTGTTCTTGTATGCATCATCTCTTGTCATGCGTAGCCTCATGTAGCCTTGTCATGCATCATACTTGGTTGAGCATCATGCCTTGTTCATGTGTGGTGTGTTAACCATGTTGTGTGCTTCTTCTTGTTGCGATTGTGAGGATTTGTTCGTCTACGCTTGGTTCGTCTTCTTGGCTTCGTCTTCTTCATGGACTCGTTCTTCTTCCTAGCGGTATTTCAGGCAAGATGACCGTCACCTTGGATCTCACTACTATCATTGCTATGCTAGTTGCTTCGTTCTATCGCTATGCCGCGTTACCTACCACTTGCTTATCAAGCCTCCCAAATTGCCATGAACCTCTACCTTTGTCACCCTTCCTAGCAAACCGTTGTTTGGCTATGTTACTGCTTTGCTCAGCCCCTCTTATAGCGTTGCTAGTTGCAGGTGAAGTTGAAGTTTGCTCCATGTTGGATTATGTTTATGTTGGGATATCACAATATCTCTTATATTATTAATACATCTATATACTTGGTAAAGGGTGGAAGACTCGGCCTTATGCCTGGTGTTTTGTTCCACTTTTGCCGCCCTAGTTTCCGTCATATCGGTATTATGTTCCCGGATTTTGCGTCCCTAACGCGGTTGGGTGTTATGGGAACCCCGTGACAGTTCGCTTTGAATAAAACTCCTCCAGCAAGACCCAACCTTGGTTTTACATTTGCTAAACAACCTATTACCCCTTCCCTTGGGTCGGCCAACCCGAGGGTCATCTTTATTTAGCCCCCCCCCCCCGGGCCAGTGCTTCTCTAAGTGTTGGTCCGAACCGAGCCGCCTGCGGGGCCACCTTGGGGAAACTCGAAGTCTGGTTTTACTCGTAGCCTGTCTCATCCGGTGTTGCCCTGAGAACGAGATATGTGCAGCTCCTATCGGGATTGTCGGCACATCGGGCGGTCTTGCTGGTCTTGTTTTACCATTGTCGAAATGTCTTGTAACCGGGATTCCGAGACTGATCGGGTCTTCCCGGGAGAAGGAATATCCTTCGTTGATCGTGAGAGCTTATCATGGGCTAAGTTGGGACACCCCTGCAGGGTTTTGAACTTTCGAAAGCCGTGCCCACGGTTATGTGGCAGATGGGAATTTGTTGATATCCGGTTGTAGTAAACTTGAAGAAAACTCTTCTAAAATACACCAACCGTGTGCGTAATCGTGATTGTCTCTTTTCGGGGTTGTTCGAGAGGAGAACACGGTTTTTGGGTTATGTTTGACGTAAGTAGGAGTTCAGGATCACTTCTTGATCTTTATTAGTTGACGACCGCTTGTTCAGCTCCTCTTCTCACTCTTGTTTCGTAAGTTAGCCACCATACATGCTTAGTCGCTGCTGCAACCTCACCACTTTACCCCTTCCTTACCCATTAAGCTTTGCTAGTCTTGATACCCATGGTAATGGGATTGCTGAGTCCTCGTGGCTCACAGATTACTACAACACCAGTTTACAGGTACAGGTTATGCGATGATCATGACGCGAGAGCGATGTTTACCTGTTTTGGAGTTCTTCTGCTTCTCCTTCGATCAGGGGATAGGTTCCAGGTCGGCAGCCTGGGCTAGCAGGGTGGATATTGTTTGATTTCTGTTTATGTTTCATCCGTAGTCGGATGTTGCTCTCGTGTATGATGTTGATGTATTCTTTGGGGCGTTTGTACCTTATGTATGTATCCCCAACTATTATGTAATGGTATGATTTAATGATATCCACCTTGCAAAAGCATTTTCAATATGCGGGTCTATCCTTGGTGGGACCTTCGAGTCACTCTCGGATAGGGTCGCATATTGGGCGTGACACTTCGCCTAAGCACTACAATGATATGATCGAGGTGGAAATTCGTGGAGGGGGGCACCGCACATGCCTAAGATCAACTTGTGTGTCTATGGGGTGCCCCCCTCCCCCGTATATAAAGGAGGGGAGGAGGGGGCCGACCGGACTCATGGTGCGCCCCCAAGGGGGGGATGCTACTACTACTAGGAGTAGGTTCCCCCATTTCCTAGTCCTAATAGGAGTGGGAAGGAAGGGGAAGAGGAGAAGAAGGAAAGGGGGGCCGGCCCCCCTCCCAATTCGGATTGGGCTTGGGGGGGTGCCCCTCCTCTTGGCCGCCTCCTCTCTCTTCCACTAAAGCCCATGTTGGCCCATTAAGCCCCCGTGGGGTTCCGGTAACCCCCCGGTACTACGGAAAATGCCCGAACCTATCTGAAACCTTTCCGGTGTCCAAACATAACTTTCCAATATATCAATCTTTATGTCTAGACCATTTCGAGACTCCTCTTCATGTCCGTGATCACATCCAGGACTCCGAACTACCTTCGGTACATCAAAACACATAAACTCATAATACCGATCATCATCGAACGTTAAGCGTGCGGACCCTACGGGTTCGAGAACTATGTAGACATGACCGAGACTCATCTCCGATCAATAACCAATAGCGGAACCTGGATGCTCATATTGGTTCCTACATATTCTACAAAGATCATTATCGGTCAAACCGCATAACAACATACGTTGTTCCCTTTGTCATCGGTATGTTACTTGCCTGAGATTCGATCGTTGGTATCTCAATATCTAGTTCAATCTCGTTACTGGCAATTCTCTTTACTCGTTCTGTAATGCATCATCCCGCAACTAACTCATTAGTCATATTGCTTGCAAGGCTTATAGTGATGTGCATTACCGAGAAGCCCAGAGATACCCCTCCGATACATGGAGTGACAAATCCTAATCTCGATCTATGCCAACCCAACAAACTCCTTCGGAGACACCTGTAGAGCATCTTTATAATCACCCATTTAAGTTGTGACGTTTGATAGCACACAAGGTGTGCCTCCGGTATTCGAGAGTTGCATAATCTCATAGTCAGAGGAACATGTATAAGTCATGAAGAAAGCAATATCAATAAAACTTAACGGTCATAATGCAAAGCTAACGGATAGGTCTTGTCCATCACATCATTCTCCTAATGATGTGACCCCATTCATCAAATAACAACACATGTCTATGGTTAGGAAACATAACCATCTCTGGTAAACGAGCTAGTCAAGTAGAGGCATACTAGGGACACTTATGTTTTGTCTATGTATTCACACATGTACTAAGTTTCCGATTAATACAATTCTAGCATGAATAATAAACATTTATCATGGAATAAGGAAATAAATAATAACTTTATTATTGCCTCTAGGGCATAATTCCTTCAGTCTCCCACTTGCACTAGAGTCAATAATCTAGTTCACATCGCCATGTGATTTAACACCAATAGTTCACATCACCATGTGATTAACACCCATAGTTCACATCCTCATGTGCCAATACTCAAAGGGTTTACTAGAGTCAATAATCTAGTTCACATCGCTATGTGATTAACACCCAAGAGCACTAAGGTGGGATCATGTTTTGCTTGTGAGATAAATTTTAGTCTACGGGTCTGCAACATTCAGATCCTTATGTATTTTCCAAATTTCTATGTTTACAATGCTCTGCACGGAGCTACTCTAGCTAATTGCTCCCACTTTCAATATGTATCAAGATCGAGACTTAGAGTCATCCAGATCGGTGTTAAAGCTTGCATCGACGTAACTCTTTACAACGAACTCTTTATCACCTTCATAACCGAGAAATATTTCCTTGGTCCACTAAGGATAATTTTGACCGTTGTCCAGTGATCTACTCCTGGATCACTATTGTACTCCATTGCCAAATTCATGGTGAGGTACACAATAGGTCTGGTACACAGCATAGCATACTTTATAGAACCTATGACCGAGGCATAGGGAATGACTTCCATTCTCTCTCTATCTTCTGCTGTGGTCGGGCTTTGAGTCTTACTCAACTTCACACCTTGCAACACAGGCAAGAACTCTTTCTTTGACTGTTTCATTTTGAACTACATCAAAAACTTGTCAAGGTATGCACTCATTGAAAAAACTTATCAAGCATCTTGATCTATCTCTATAGATCTTGATGCTCAATATGTACGAAGCTTCACCGAGGTCTTTCTTTGAAAAACTCCTTTCAAACACTCCTTTATGCTTTCCAGAAAATTCTACATCATTTCCGATCGACAATATGTCATTCACATATACTTATCAGAAGGGCTGTAGTGCTCCCACTCACTTTCTTGTAAATACAGGCTTCACCGCAAGTCTGTATAAAACTATATGCTTTGATCAACTTATCAAAGCATTCCAACTCTGAGATGCTTGCACCAGTCCATAGATGGATCGCTGGAGCTTGCACATTTTGTTAGCACCTTTAGGATTGACAAAACATTTTGGCTGCATCATATACAACTCTTCTTTAATAAATCCATTAAGGAATGCAGTTTTGTTATCCATTTGCTAGATTTCATAAAATGCGGCAATTGCTAACATGATTTGGACAGACTTAAGCATCGCTACGAGTGAGAAAATCTCATCGTAGTCAACATGTTGAACTTGTCGAAAACCTTTCGCGACAAGTCGAGTTTTGTAGATAGTAACACTACCATCAACGTCCGTCTTCCTCTTGAAGATCCATTTATTCTCAATGGCATGCCAATCATCGGGCAATTCCACCAAAGTCCATACTTTGTTTTCATACATGGATCCTATCTCAGATTTCATGGCCTTAAACCATTTTGCGGAATCTGGGCTCATCATCGCTTCCTCATAGTTCGTAGGTTCGTCATGGTCTAGTAACATGACTTCCAGAACCGGATTACCGTACCACTCTTGTGCAGAACGTACTCTGGTTGACCTACAAGGTTCGGTAGTAACTTGATTTGAAGTTTCATGATCATCATCATTAACTTCCTCACTAATTGGTGTAGGCATCACTGGAACTGATTTCTGTGATGAACTACTTTCCAAATCGGGAGAAGGTACAATTACCTCATCAAGTTCTACTTTCCTCCCACTCACTTCTTTCGAGCGAAACTCCTTTTATAGAAAGTATCCATTTTTAGCAACGAATATCTTGCCTTCGGATCTGTGATAGAAGGGGTACCCAACAGTTTCCTTTGGGTATCCTATGAAGACACATTTCTCCGATTTGGGTTCGAGCTTATCAGGTTGAAACTTTTTCGCATAAGCATCGCCACCTCAAACTTTAAGAAATGACAGCTTAGGTTTCTTGCCAAACCATAGTTCATATGGTGTCGTCTCAACGGATTTAGATGGTGCCCTATTTAACGTGAATGCAGTTGTCTCTAATGCGTAAACCCAAAATGATAGACGTAAATTAGTAAGAGACATCATAGATCGCACCATATCTAATAAAGTGCGGTTACGACGTTCAGACACACCATTACGTTGTGGTGTTCCGGGTGGTGTGAGTTGCGAAACTATTCCGCATTGTTTCAAATGAAGACCAAACTCGTAACTCAAATATTCTCCTCCAAGATCAGATCGTAGAAACTTTATTTTCTTGTTACGATGATTTTCTACTTCACTCTGAAATTCTTTGAACTTTTCAAATGTTTCAGACTTATGTTTCATTACATAGATATACCCATATCTGCTCAAATCATCTCTGAAGGTCAGAAAATAACGATACCCGCCGCGAGCCTCAACACTCATCGGACCGGATACATCAGTATGTATTGTTTCCAATAAGTCAGTTGCTTGCTCCATTGTTTCGGAGAACGGAGTCTTAGTCATCTTGCCCATAAGGCATGGTTCGCAAGCATCAAGTGATTCATAATCAAGTGATTCCAAAAGTCCATCAGCATGGAGTTTCTTCATGCGCTTTACACCAATATGACCTAAACGGCAGTGCACAAATAATTTGCACTATCATTATTAACTTTGCATCTTTTGGCTTCATTATTATGAATATGTGTATCACTACGATCGAGATCCAACAAACCATTTTCATTGGGTGTATGACCATAGAAGGTTTTATTCATGTAAACAGAACAACAATTATTCTCTGACTTAAATGAATAACCGTATTGCAATAAACATGATCAAATCATATTCATGCTCAAGGCAAACACCAAATAACATTTATTTAGGTTCAACACTAATCCCGAAAGTATAGGGAGTGTGCGATGATGATCATATCAATCTTGGAACTACTTCCAACACAAATCATCACTTCACCCTTAACTAGTTTCTGTTCATTCTGCAACTCCCGTTTTGAGTTACTACTCTTAGCAACTGAACCAGTATCAAATGCCGAGGGGTTGCTATAAACACTAGTAAAGTACACATAAATAACATGTATATCAAATATACCTTTGTTCACTTTGCCATCCTTCTTATCCGCTAAGTATCTAGGGCAGTTCCACTTCCAGTGACCATTTCCATTGCAGTAGAAGCACTCAGTCTCGGGCTTAGGTCCAGACTTGGGCATCTTCACTTGAGCAGCAACTTGCTTGTCGTTCTTCTTGAAGTTCCCCTTCTATCCCTTTGCCCTTTTCTTGAAACTGGTGGTCTTGTTAACCATCAACACTTGATGCTCTTTCTTGATTTCAACCTTCGTCGATTTCAGCATTGCGAAGAGCTCGGGAATTACTTTCGTCATCCCTTGCATATTATAGTTCATCAGGAAGTTCTAGTAACTTGGAGATAGTGACTAGAGAACTTTGTCAATTACTATCTTCTCTGGAAGATTAACTCCCACTTGATTCAAGCAATTGGAGTACCCAGACAATCTGAGCACATGCTCACCGGTTGAGCTATTCTCCTCCATTTTGTAGGCAAAGTACTGTCAGAGGTCTCATACCTCTTGATACGGGCATGAGTATGAAATACCAATTTCAACTCTTGGAACATCTTATACTCTGTTGGAAAAGGCAGTGCCTAGGAGGCGCTTAGGCACGCCTAGGCGCTAGGCAATGGCCAAACGCCTCGCCTAGGGCATAAATGGAGGTCTAGGCAGGGCAAGCAAGGAATTGCCTACCCAAGCAAGAAATCATGCCACATATTGCACTGATACGCCAAACGGGTTATATTCCAATGGTAGTAGACAGTAATTAACTTATTTATATGCCTTAAACTAATATCAACAACCATATAATAATCACAAATACACTATGAGTAAAAACTATATTACTGCCTAGGCCGCGCCTAGGGCGCTTAGGCACCGCCTAGGCACTAGGCGAAGGCCAACCGCCTCGCTTACGCCTACCGCTTTTTCCAACCTTGATCTTATATGCTCTGTGGCGTTCAAAACATTTTTGAAGTCTCGGTTCTAAACCGTAAAGCATGGTGCACTAAACTATCAAGTAGTCATCATACCGAGCTTTTGTCAAAATGTTCATAACGTCTGCATCTGCTGCTGCAATAGGTATGTCACTTAGCGGTGCATCAAGGACATAACTCTTCTGTGTCCAGTAATGAGGAAGAACCTCATATTACGGACCAAGTCCGCATCATCTTTCAACTTATATTTCTCTAGGAACATATAAAAAATAAACGGGGAGCTACATCGCAAGCTATTGATCTACAACATAGATATGCTAATACTACCACGACTAAGTTCATGATAAATTAAAGTTCAATTAATCATATTACTTAAGAACTCCCACTTAGACCCTCTAATCATCTAAGTGATCACGTGATCCAAATCAACTAAACCATGTCCGATCATCACGTGAGATGCAGTAGTTTTCAATGGTGAACATCACTATGTTGATCATATCTACTATATGATTCACGCTCGACCTTTCGGTCTCAGTGTTCCGAGGCCATATTTGCATATGGTAGGCTCATCAACTTTAACCCGAGTATTCTGCGTGTGCAAAACTGGCTTGCACCCGTTGTATGTGAACGTAGAGCTTATCACACCCGATCATCACGTGGTGTCTCGGCACGACGAACTGTCGCAACGGTGCATACTCAGGGAGAACACTTGTACCTTGAAATTTAGTGAGGGATCATCTTATAATGCTACCGCCGTACTAAGCAAAATAAGATGCATAAAGGATAAACATCACATGCAATCAATATAAGTGATATGATATGGCCATCATCATCTTGTGCCTTTGATCTCCATCTCCAAAGCACCATCATGGTCACCATCGTCAACGGCTTAACACCTTGATCTCCATCGAAGCATTGTTGGCGTCTCATCAACTATTTCTTCTACGACTATCGCTACCGCTTAGTGATAAAGTAAAACAATTACATGGCGATTGCATTTCATACAATAAAGCGACAACCATAAGGCTCCTGCCAGTTGCCGATAACTTTTACAGAACATGATCATCTCATACAACAAATTATATATCATCATGTCTTGACCATATCACATCACAACATGCCCTGTAAAAACAAGTTAGACGTCCTCTACTTTGTTGTTGCAAGTTTTACGTGGCTGCTACAGTCTTAGCAAGAACCGTTCTTACCTACGCATCAAAAACCACAATGATTTTTCGTCAAGTGTGTTGTTTTAACCTTCAACAAGGACCGGGCGTAGTCACACTCGATTCAACAAAAGTTAGAGAAACAGACACCCACTAGCCACCTGTGTGCGAAGCACGTCGGTAGAACCAGTCTCATGAACGCGGTCATGTAATGTCGGTCTGGGCTGCTTCATCCAACAATACCGCCGAATCAAAGTATGACATGCTGGTAAGCAGTATGACTATTATCGCCCACAACTCTTTGTGTTCTACTCGTGCATATAACATCTACGCATAGACCTAGCTCGGATGCCACTGTTGGCGAAAGTAGTATTTCAGAAAAATTCCTATGATCATGCAAGATCTATCTAGGAGAAGCATAGCAACGAGCGAGGAGAGTCTGTCCACGTACCCTTGTAGACCGAAAGCGGAAGCGTTAAGTAACACGGTTGATGTAGTCGAACGTCTTCGCGATCCAACTGATCAAGTACCGAACGTACGGCACCTCCGCGATCTGCACATGTTCGGCTCGGTGACGTCCCACGAACTCTAGATCTAGCTGAGGTTGAAGGAGAGTTTCGTCAGCACGACGACGTGATGACGGTGATGATGAAGTTACCGACGCAGGGCTTCGCCTAAGCACTACAACGATATGACCGAGGTGGAAATCTGGGGAGGAGGGCACCGCACACGGCTAAGATCAACTTGTGTGTCTATGGGGTGCCCCCTCCCCCGTATATAAAGGAGGGGAGGAGGGGGCCGGCCGGCCTCATGGTGTGCCCTCAAGGGGGGAATCTGTCGGATTTCGGGTTCCGGCAAACCCTTGAGGTTCGAACACTGGGGTGCGCATGAAGATCTCTCTCTCTCTAGCTCGCACACTCTGCGATCCACGGCCTAGCTCGACGAACTCGAAGAAGACAAGACAGAAGGGTTTATACTGGTTTGGGCCACCGTTGCGGTGTAATACCCTACTTTAGTGTGGTGTGGTGGATTGCCTTGTAGGCTGCGGATGAACAAGTACAAGGGAAGAACAGCCTCCTAAGGAGAGGTGTTCTTGTGCTCAGGGAGCTGGTGAGGGTTCGGATGAAGTGGATCCAATCCCAGATGAGTTGCCCCTTCTATGGTGGTGTCTAGTCCTATTTATAGAGGCCCCGGTCCTCTTCCCAAATATTAGGCGGGAAGGGATCCCACAACGGCCAGATTTGAAGGGGGACAGCTAGTACAAGCTATCCTGACAAAAGTAGTCCTCGCCTGCCAAAGGCTCTGGTGGTGACGCCGTCCTGGGCTCCACGATGACCTCTGTCCTGCCGTCCTGCTGGTCATGGTCTTGTTGCACCGATATGGAAACCTTTGCCTGACGCCTCAGGACTCCTCGCGTGCGCTTGCCCCTTAGCACCAAAGAGGCAACTGACACTCTGCGCCCGTTGGCGCCTGCCTGGCCTTGGTCGTCATGGCTCATGTCACGCGCTCCTCGTGAGGTGCCCTTTGCATAGATATCTCCGCTCCTCGTGAGCCAGCCTAGCGAGGCTGCCCCTGAGGAGGTCTTGTGTCGTCCGCCTCGCGAGGCTTGGCCGCCCGCGAGGGTCTTGAGCGTTTGCTGATGAAGATGGGCCGTACCAGGTCGCTAGCCGAGCCACGCCCTGGGCCGCAGGCAGGCAAGTCTGGGGACCCCCATTCGCAGAACGCCGACAATAGCCCCCGGGCCCAAGGTGCGCTCGTACTTGGCTTTGAGGCGAAGCCAAAGGGCAAGTGCGGAGCACCGCGGGCCCCAATAGCCTGCGGCCTAGATTTACGCGTGGCGACTGATTGGACGTGGGCGTCTCCATTTCCCCACGCTGCCTCGGCAACTGCCCGACTTGACGAGTCCCTGCTGCATGCAGAAAAATTATCATTACCTTTGATCGTGGAGGCCGGCGGTTGGCCTCCTCCTGGCTATAAATGAGGAGAGGGGCAGAGCCCCCGTTGCTCATCTCTTCCTCCATTCCGCCCGCTTCTTCTTCTTCTTCCTTACTTCACCGCCTTGTAGTGACGCCCATGGCGCCAGCGAAAAGGTTCTCGGCCGCAGAGAAGGGGAAGGCCCGCCAGGAGGGGCCCGGCTCGCCACCGCCTAAGAGGGGGCGCGGTCGCCCCGTAAGCACGCCGCGACTCCAGCTGTGGCCCCTCGTGGGCGCGGGCGGACCGCTCCGGGGTCCAGCGCCGCCCTAGGCAGCCGTGGCGGCGTCGTTCCTTGCGGCGGAAGCCACCCGAGATGTGGCAGTCCTGCCCGTGGGGGAGGCACGCCATGGTCGCCCGGCCTCCCCGGCCGCGCTTCCACTCGGCGGAGGTGCTGCTGGAGTTCATCGTGTGGGAGGAGAACCCGGCCAGCACTTGGCTTCAGCTTGCGTGCTCCTTCGCCGGTGAACTGCTGGCCACGGGTCCTGGCGGCCTTTGGCTGCAGGCCGACGGTTGCCGCAGCAAGGCTTCATGGGTTGCGGTGGAGGTCTCCGCCGCGGGCAATGTAGCCCTGGCCCGCGGTTGGCAGACGTTCGCCTGCGCGCGCGGTCTGAGCAGGCGGTGCACCCTCCACTTCAAGTACGACGGTGACGCGACCCTCTTCGTGAGGGTGTTCGGGGAAGACGGTCACCGCGCTGGTTGCTGCCCTGAAGACAACGACGGTGACGAAATGCTCGGCCTTGGTGACGGCCGCGATGAGGACGAGGGTGAACTCGCCCTCGGCGATGGCTGCGGTTCGTCCAGCTACGGCAGCTCCTCCTCGGGCGACAGCTCCAGCAGCGGTGGCTACGACCAGCCACCACGCTGCCGCGCCCGCTTCGAGGATGGTGGCGGTTCGTCTCGTCGCCGCGCCCCAGTGAAGTGCGAGGAGGGCTCTGGCTGAGTCCGGGGGGCCAATCCTTGTGAGCAGTCACGTCGTAGGAGCCGCTTTTGTTCGTCCTTTCCTTTTTTTTCCTGCACTTCAAAAAAAACAAGTATGGGGCCCTGCAGGGGTGTGTAATGAACCGTGGTTTTCAGGTCGCTATGTTATGTTTATTGTTCCTGTGTTGTGTCGTGGCCCTCGTGTTTCGTGTAGGTGTAGGAAGATAACTTAGCTTGGTGCGCCCAGGGCAGTTTCATGTCTCGTGGTGCGCCTTCTAGGGCCTGATGACACCCCACAGTCGCTGGCTCAGGAGTCGTCATAGGGCTGCAGAATTTGTTAGGTCCTCTGTCGGGTGCTTATCCTTCCCTGCGCGAGGCCTCAGTCATGGGCTAGTCATGGCCTGGTGCACCACGTCGCCGTACCCGTGGGGCACGGACTTAGGAGGGTGCGCCAAGCACGAGCTCAATCGAGGGCGCCTTGCGAAGATTAGGAGAGCCGAAGCTCTTGAGCGACAGAGCTTTGGCGAGGTGTGTCCGCGGTTGGGCTAGCCCAGTGTGTGCACACACCTGCCCAGCCCCCGCGCGAGGCGTGCGAGGGAGAGCGTCGGGCAACTGCCACCCTCCCAGGCGCAAAACAAGGAACGAGCGAAAAGGCAGAAAAAGAAGGGAAAACCCAACCAAGCAATTGACAGAGAACACCAGAACTCCAAATTCCATAGAAAGGGGTTGCAAACCAACTACAGAAAGCAAATGAACAGCCACGTCCGGCACCTAGTCTAGTCTTCTCACCAGCGCAGAGCTAAGTGCTGCCACTAGGACGTAGGAGGGAGCCCCCGAGGCCCGAGGGCGGCACTCCGGAGATTCCAGGGCGTGTACAGCCCCACTCATTATTACGTGAGAGTGTCACGAGCGGAGACCTTCACAGGCATTGGGCCTTGCTTCATGGGTGGAACTTCCGGAGGTGCTGGATGTTCCAGGCGTTCTGGATAGGGACCCCGTCCCGCGTCTCCTGGCGCACGGCGCCAGGCCTGGAGACGCGGGCAATCCAAAACGGGCCCTCCCACATGGGTGAGAGCTTATGCGGCCCTTCCCTGGAGAGCACCGCCTCAGGACGAGATCGCCCACTTCGAACATCCTGGAGCGAATGCTGCGGCAGTGGTACAGTCGCAGCGCCTGCTGGTACCTTGCCGCTCGGACTGAGGCTTGGCGGCGGCGTTCCTTCCCCAACACGAGATCCATCCCCCGCGTAGCGTCCTGACGTGCCTCGTCAAACGCCAAGACCCGTGCGGAGCGATGTTTTACCTCGTGAGGGAGAACTGCTTCGGCTCTGTAGACGAGGAAGAATGGAGTCTCGCCTGTTGGCTTGGTGGCGGTGGTGCGGATGGACCACATCACTGACTGGAGCTCATCGTACCAGCCCCTGCCGCAGGCCTCGAGCTTCTTCTTGAAGGTTCTCGTCTTGAGGCCCCTCAGGACCTCCGCGTTGGCGCGTTCAGCTCGGCCATTGCTCCTGGGGTGTGCCACTGAGGCGTAGCATATCTGCGTTCCAAGGTTAGAACAGTATGTTCTGAAGAGATTTCTAGTGAACTGTGAGCCGTTGTCGGTGATGATGCGATTAGGGACTCCAAAACGGCTCACTAGGCTCTTGATGAACTTGACTGCGGAGCCGGCTGGGATGGTGCAGACCGCTTCCACCTCCGCCCACTTGGTGAACATGTCGATGGCAACGTAGAGGTAACGGTAGCCCCCAGGCGCTCGAGGGAATGGACCCAGGATATCCAGCCCCCAGACCGCGAACGGCCACGAGAGTGGGATAGTTTGGAGGCCCTGAGCAGGCTGGTGGAACTGGCAGGCCTCGCAAGATCTTACCAGCTCAGTTGCGTCGTTGAGCGCCGTGGGCCAATAGAAACCGTTGTGGAATGCCTTGCCAACCAGGGTACGCAACGACGAGTGATGCCCGCCTCTCCACCGTGTATGTCAGCTAGTAGCTCGTCCCCCTGTTCCCTGGAGATGCATCGCAAGGAAACATCATTTGGTCGTTTTCTGTATAGCTCACCATCTTTGATGCAGTACGCCGTAGCCTGCCGGGCCACGCACTCCGCATCCTCCTCTTTCTCTGGCAGTGTCCCTTGCGCCAGGTACGCCTTAAACTCCTCGGTCCAGCACCCCTCCTAAGGCCCGAGTGCCAGGAGCAGGCGTGCTCCTGTGGTCGGGCCACAGGCGGGGGCTCCCGAGGCTGGTGGCTGGGGTAGCTCCTCCTGAGGTGATGTTGAAGGCTCTGCAGACGGGAGTGCTGCCGAAGGCTTGAAAAGTCGCTCCTCGGAGACACCGGGCTCCTGGGGCAGGCGCCTAGATGCCCTCTTGGCGATGTCGTTAGCTTCCTTGTTGGTGTCGCGGGGCACGCGGTGCAGCTCCAGGCCCAGGAACTGCTTCTCCATTTTGCGTACCTCCGCGAGGTAAGCCTCCATGTGCTCGTCCTTTGGCTCGTCTACCTTGTTCGTTAAGTTGACGAGGAGCTGCGAGTCGCCCCTGATGGTGAGGCGTTTCACTCCCATGGCCACCGCAGCCTTAAGGCCGGTGATGAGGCCCTCGTACTCCGCGATGTTGTTGGAGACCTTCTCGCCTTGCTAGAAGCAGAGCTGCACGGCGTAGTAGAGCTTGTCCTGAGTGGGAGAGGTGAGCACGGCTCCAGCCCCCATTCCCTGGCGCGCGAACGCGCCATCGAAGTACATGACCCAGCCATCTGGCACTTCACTTCCTGGTGAGAGGGATCGGTCCTTGCCAGCTCCGGGTTCTGGGGCGTCAGTCCACTCTGCCACAAAGTCAGTGAGAGCTGCTCCCTTGATGACCCTGGTGGTGCTGAATTCCAGTTGGAATGCCTGCAATTCGATGTTCCACTCGGCGACTCTTCCCGTTGCGTTGGGGCTCCGGAGCACCCTCTCCAGCGGATAGGCTGAAATGACCTTAATGGGGTGGCCTTGGAAGTAGTGACGTAGCTTGCGTGAGGCCACCAAGAGCGCGAGCAAGAGCTTCTATGGCATGGGGTATCGTGCTCTTGCGTCCCGTAGCACTGTGCTGATGAAGTACACCGGGTGCTCGACAAGGGCGGGAGCGTCAACGGAGCCCGAGGCCTCCGGAGGTTGGGGCGCCTCCTGAGATGAGGGAACCTCAGGAGCCTGGTCTCCCCTCGGGGCCTCCGTAGGTCCGGAAGCGCCGTCTTGCAGGGCCTGATCATCTGCTGGAGTCGTCGGGGCCTTAGTAGCGCCGTCTTGGTGCCGCACCGTCCCCGCTGAGGGTGCGGCATCGCGCGGCGAGTTCTTGGCCTGACGTTCCTCCCGGATGGCTACCAGCGCTGCGCTGGCAGAGCGTGGCGTGGCAGCCAGATAGAGCACCAAAGGCTCGAGGGGGCGAGGCACTACCATCACCGGTGGGCTGGTCAAGTATCTCTTGAGGTCTTGAAACGCCAGGTCGACCTCAGGGGTCCACTTGAACAGGCCCTTCTTCTTCATCAGCTTGAAAAATGGCAAGGCGCGCTCCCCCAACTTGGAGATGAAGCGCCCTAGCGAGGTCACGCATCCTGCAAGCTTCTGCATTTCCTTGAGAGTTTGCGGTGGGCTCATATCTTCTATTGCCTTGAGCTTCTCCGGATTCGCCTCGATTCCCCTGTGCGACACGAGGAAGCCCAGCAGCTTGCCAGAGGGAATACCAAACACACATTTCTCCGGGTTGAGCCTCAGATCCACCTGGCGCAAGCTGGCAAAGGTCTCCTCCAGGTCTTGAATGAGGGTCCTTGCCTCCCGAGACTTCACCACGATGTCGTCAACATAATCCTCTGCGTTCCTCCCGAGCTGCTGGCCCAGGGTGATGTGCATCAGTCGTTGGAAGGTCGCCCCTGTGTTGCGCAGTCCGAACGGCATGCCGGTGTAGCAGTACACCCCACACGGGGTCAAGAAGGCCGTCTTTTCCACGTCCTCCACCGATATCTTCATCTGGTGGTAACCCGAGAAGGCATCTAGGAAGCATAGCAGGTCGCACTCAGCGGTGGAGTCGACGATCTGGCCGATGCGCGGAAGCGGGAACAGGTCTTGAGGGCAGGCCTTGTTGAGGTTGGTGAAGTCAACGCACATGCGCTCTTTCCTGCCTTTCTTGGGCACGACGACGGGATTAGCCAGCCACTCTAGGTACAGGACCTCGCGGATGACACCCGCTGCCTCTAGCTTGCGGGTTTCCAGAACGATGAAGGACTGCTTCTCTATGGACTGCCGCCGCGCCTTCTGCTTCACAGGGCGCACATTGGGGCATACCCTTAAGTGATGCTCAATTACCCCCTTGGGACCCATACCAGCTGCTTGGGCTCCCAGGCGAATACCTCCTTGTTCGCGCGCAGGAACTTCACCAACGCCCCCTCTTGGTCCGGGCCGAGGTTGGCGCCTATGGTGAAGGTGGCCCCCGAGGCCCCGTCCTCCTCGACCGGTACTTGCTTCGTCTTGGCCCGATCTTGGGTGAACAGCTGCTTCTTTTTCGCTGGTGCTGCCCCTTTAGCCTCTGGGGCGGCTTCATCGGCCTGGCGTGCCGCTGCTGTGGCCCTGGGGGCGAGCTTGAGAGCCGCCAGGGCTTCTTTGGCATCCCCTGCCATGGTGAGCACGCCTCTGCTTCCCGGCATCTTCATGAGGTTGTACGTCGAATGGGCCGCTGCCATGAACTGGGCCAGGGCAGGATACTCGAGGATGGCATTGTACGGCATGCCAATGCAAGCGATGTCGAAGTCGATGAGCTTGGTTCGGTAGTTTTCGCGGGTGCCGAAGGTGACTGGGAGGCGGATCTGCCCCAGAGGGCTGGTGGAACCGCTGCCGACCCTGGAGAAGGGCTTGGTGGGGCGAAGCCGCTCGTGCGGTACGTGGAGCAAGCTAAAAGCTTCCACCGAGAGCACATTGAGGCCAGCTCCTCCATCGATGAGGGTCTTGGTAACGGCCACGTTGCAGATGGTGGGCGTGCAAAGCATCGGGAGAGCGTCGGAGCCCGCGGTGGTTGCTGGATGGTCCCGTGAGTCGAAGGAGAGGTCGGTCTTGGGAGCCGCCCATCCCGGAGGGGCTCCCCGGCGCACGAAGGTGGCGCCGATCTGGTGGAAAAACTGTTTGATGTGGCGGTCCGAGGGCGGTGCCTGTGAGCCGCCGAGGAGGGCCGCGACGGCGGCGGGCGCCGGCGTCGCGAAGCGTGCGATGAAAAGGCCGCGCAGCTCCTCCCAAGAGGCCACAGAGGATCCTGGCAGGTTGAGCATCTAGGCGCATGGCGCGCCAGCGAGGGCCATGGGGAACCAGTTGGCCATGACCTTGTCGTCGCATCCGGCGTCCAGAACAGCCTCTTCGTATGCCAGCAGGAAAGCCGACAGATCCGCCGCGCCGTCATAGCGGGGTGGCATCTTCGGCCTGAACTTGGGCAGCCACAGCACCGGCCGTAAGGCAGGGGTGAGGGCCCTGAGCCCCATGGCGCTGTCACGGGCGTCCGTCGGTCCAGCCGGGGAAGCGGCACCGGCCATGGGGGCCGAACGGAGAGGCGAAGCTGGTGGAGCAGCGAAGCTTCGGCGCACCCCTACCTGGCGCGCCAATTGTCAGATTTCGGGTTCCGACAAACCCTTGAGGTTCGAACACTGGAGTGCGCACGAAGATCTCTCTCTCGCTCTAGCTCACACACTCTGCGATCCACGGCCTAGCTCGATGAAATCGAAGAACACAAGACATAAGGGTTTATACTGGTTCGGGCCACCGTTGCGGTGTAATGCCCTACTCCGGTGTGGTGTGGTGAATTGCCTTGTAGGCTGAGGATGAACAAGTACAAGGGAAGAACAGCCTCCTGAGGAGAGGTGTTCTTGTGCTCAGGGAGCTGGTGAGGGTTCGGATGGAGTGGATCCAATCCCAGATGAGTTGCCCATTCTATGGTGGTGGCTAGTCCTATTTAACAAGGCCCAGGTCCTCTTCCCAAATATTAGGCGGGAAGGGATCCCACAACGGCCAGATTTGAAGGGGCAGCTAGTACAAGCTATCCTAACAAAAGTAGTCCTCGCCTGCCAAAGGCTCTGGTAGTGACGCCATCCTGGGCTCCACGATGACCTCCGTCCTGCCGTCCTGCTGGTCTTGGTCTTGTTGCATCGATATGGAAACCTTTGCCTGACGCCTCGGGACTCCTCGCCTGTGCTTGCCCCTTAGCACCAAAGAGGCAACTGGCACTCTGCGCCCGCTGGCGCCCGCTTGGCCTTGGTCGTCATGGCTCACGTCACGCGCTCATCTTGAGGTGCCCCTTGCATAGATATCTCTGCTCCTCGTGAGCCAGCCTAGCGAGGCTGCCCCTGAGGAGGTCTTGTGCCGTCCGCCTCGCGAGGCATGGCCCCTCGCGAGGGTCTTGAGCGTTTGTTGATGAAGATGGGCCGTACCAGGCCGCTGGCCGAGCCATGCCCTGGGCCGTAGGCAGGCAAGTCTGGAGACCCCCGTTCCTAGAACGCCGACAGAATCCTACTCCTACTAGGAGTAGGTTCCCCCCTTTCCTAGTCCTAATAGGAGGGGGAAGGAAGGGGAAGAGGAAAAGAAGGAAAGGGGGGCCGGCCCCCTCCCAATTCGGATTGGGCTTGGGTTGGCACGCCCCTCCTCTTGGCCGCCTCCTCTCTCTTCCACGAAAGCCCATGTAGGCCCATTAAGCTCCCGGGGGGTTCCAGTAACCCCCTGGTACTCCGGAAAATGCCCGAACCTATCCAAAACCTTTTCGGTGTCCAAACATAACCTTCCAATATATTAATATTTATGTATCGGCCATTTCGATACTCCTCGTCATGTCCGTGATCACATCCGGGACTCCGAACTACCTTCGGTACATCAAAACACATAAACTCATAATACCAATCGTCATCGAACGTTAAGCATGCGGACCCTACGGGCTTGAGAACTATGTAGACATGACGGAGACTCATCTCCGGTCAATAACCAATAGTGGAACCTGAATGCTCATATTGGTTCCTACATATTCTATGAAGATCTTTATCGGTCAAACCGCATAACAACATACGTTGTTCCCTTTGTCATCGGTATGTTACTTGCCCGAGATTCGATCGTCGGTATCTCAATATCTAGTTCAATCTCGTTACCGGCAAGTCTCTTTACTCGTTCCGTAATGCATCATCCCGCAACTATCTCATTAGTCACATTGCTTGCAAGGCTTATAGTGATGTGCATTACCGAGAGGGCCCAGAGATACCCCTCCGATACACGGAGTGACAAATCCTAATCTTGATCTATGCCAACCCAACAAACACCTTGGGAGACACTTGTAGAGCATCTTTATAATCACCCAGTTACGTTGTGACGTTTGATAGCACACAAGGTGTTCCTCCGGTATTCGGGAGTTGCATAATCTCATAGTCAGAGAAACATGTATAAGTCATGAAGAAAGCAATAGCAATAAAACTTAACGATCATAATGCTAAGCTAACGGATGGGTCTTGTCCATCACATCATTCTCCTAATGATGTGACCCCGTTCATCAAATGACAACACATGTCTATGGTTAGGAAACATAACCATCTCTGATAAACAAGCTAGTCAAGTAGAGGCATACTAGGGACACTTATGTTTTGTCTATGTATTCACACATGTACTAAGTTTCCGGTTAATACAGTTCTAGCATGAATAATAAACATTTATCATGAAATAAGGAAATAAATAATAACTTTATTATTGCCTCTAGGGCATATTTCCTTCAGCATTGTTGGTTGAAATTGAATGGGCAACTGAAGTGGAACCTTTTCATAGGCAAGACCGCCGCCCAAGCCAAGAAGGAATAAACCGGTGACCCTACCGACCCAACCCAAGAATTGCTGAAGAAGGTTAGAAGAAATTTACGTGGCAAGAAGTGGGAGGAGGAGAGGGCGAAGCGAGAAGGTGCGGCGGCCAAGCTCATAGAGAGGTTCGAGGACATCTTGGCGAAGAAGGAGGAGGCATGCGTGAAGCGCTCGGACATCAAGGAGGAGAAGAAGGCGGAGAAGTTCAAACTATTGATGGAGGGGACAGACAAGAAGCTCAAGCTCGAAGAGAGGAGGACCATGATCGAAGAGAGGAAGGCCGCGCTCGAGGAAGAGAAGTTGAAGATCACTGTCAATGTGGAGGACGCCAAGATATTGACCTTGAACATGGACTCTTTGGATGCCGACGCAAGAATCATCGTGCAATCCGTCCGCTACCAGATCTTGCAGCGGTAGAGAGATTAGTTGGCATCGGCGGAGAATGAGGATGCGAACCGCGTGGAGGCAGAGGCTGCCTACGCGGAGGCGACAACAGCACCTTGATCAAGGAGCGGACGGCTGGGATTGCCGGCCCGCCAGGGCAGAATGTCACGGACTGTCGGACTGATGTTTTTTTGGATGCAGGCATGTAAAAACAGAGTGTGTTTGCCTCTTTTTGGTTGTGATCGGGAATGCAAAGCGTCACTCGTGTGATCTGACACGCTGTGTGGATCGGAGTACATTTGAATTTAAATTTACTAGTGAACATATACAATGGATGGCGGCCTTCCGCATCCGTGTCTACGGACTGGTCCCTGTCCGTGGACGGATGCGGGAGGAAATTTGTGGGTTGACGTTGAAGATGTTCTAAAGCAGCTATATACTAAGTTACTAACAATGGAAGATGCAGGTTTCTTTTAAGCTGCCACACCAATTATGGACGCCAAACCTCGAGCCATGTGAAAAACTGTTTCTACCTTAGTGTACACACTTTCAGTCTCCCTGTTAGTTTCTACCACCTCGCGCGTGAGCAGGTCCGACAATCCTGTGACACCTCTCTGCACGGCTAGACCGATCAAGATTCCAATAATCACAAGGTTCGTGTAACATTACATTGTCCACTGTCCAAGAGGCGAAGTCTGGGCGGATGCTCGCTAGTGCCACGTGGTCACTGAAGGTTTGTTACCGGAGCCGTGCAATCCATTTTTACTCTGTCGCTTGATAGCACCTCCCCCATATGGACAGGGATCGTCCGACATACTGCATTGTGCAGTTCGGTCACTGACACGTGAGCCTGTCTGCCGGATGGCCCATATGTCGTGACCCAACTGCATCCTGCAGCACATCAGGGGAGTTGAGTCCCCCCATATAGGAACGGTTGAGATAGAGAAAGGGTGAAGCGTGTGCAGTTGGGCATCGGTGGTTCGTCGTTCTGACTGGGCCACGAGTCAGTACATTAGAAAGCTTAGGGCTAGTTCTTTTGGTGATTTTTTTGGGTTTCTAGCATAAGCTGCCCCTTTTCAACTTATTCTAGAAACCCGATTAATTTTTTTAGAACATTACTAGTGAAGTCTTAGTTAGTAAACTTATAAAAGAAAAAAAAATGATTGGGTTTCTAGAATAAGCTGGGTAGGGGGCAGCTTATTCTAGAAGCCAGAAAAAAACTAGCCCTGGAA
The DNA here is from genome assembly GCF_018294505.1 of Triticum aestivum. Taxonomy (NCBI): domain Eukaryota; kingdom Viridiplantae; phylum Streptophyta; class Magnoliopsida; order Poales; family Poaceae; genus Triticum; species Triticum aestivum. The sequence goes on from NC_057811.1 coordinate 62,411,854, forward strand.
TTAACCTCGCCTCTGGGTCCACACGTAGCCTCACCTCTGGTCCGCATCTCACGCCCTTTGCTTTCAATCCCCGTCTCGTCGATGTTGCCCTCACTACCACGCCATGGCTCCCCTCACCTGGAGCCTTGGCGCCGCACGACCTTGTGGGCATCCCGACGGCATCGGGTCCGGCAATGGTGGCCTCAACGTCGTAGCCGAGAAGATCGGCGGGAAGGTGCTCAAGGCCACCAACATCCTCGCCGAGGCCTTCGCTGTCGCCAAGGACCTCCACGTCGATGCCAAGCAACACACGGTACGGCCGCGCTCGCCGCATATATCTCTGGGGTTCCCTTCAGTTTTAGGCACTGGGGGTTGGGCGGTCGCCTCGCGGCAAGATGGGCGGCGGGAGGAAGCAGCGCCGGTGCGAAGGCTTGGAGGTGCCGCCAGTGATGCATCTGCGCAACCGCTACGCCGCCGTGTC
>NC_057811.1:62412536-62415764 GCF_018294505.1 Triticum aestivum
ACAACCACGGGCTCAATTGGTGCGTGCAACCTGCCCTCCTCCCGCCCCTTCCTCGCAACCCTAAGATGCATTTTGTGCCGCGCCATTCATGATTGTTCATGTTCGGTTGTGTTAGCTGAGCTGTTTATATCTTTGTTGTTGGCCTGTTGTGCTGCTGGGAGAATTGCTTGGCCACAACAGAATTCAACTAACTGTGCCATCAAACTCACCTTGTAACTGACACACTTACCATTTTATGAATTGCTGATGCTACTCTCAGAAGTGTTGAAATGACTTCAGAGCTCGGGAGGTTCACAATCTTGTGTGCATGTTAGTGTTGTATATTGCCTCCTTTTAGTCTCCATACTAGCCCCTCTCATACTACTTCACTGCCATCATTTATCAATTGTGTAGCATGTTACCTTCTCACATGTGTACTATTTTTTTTAGTTTGTATCTACTGTTGCAGAGTACATCAGCTTTTTGTTTTTTTATAAATGTCGTTCTGTGTAGTTATCCATCTTCCATTGCTCTTTGTTCCTGTTGGATGGTGGCGCCCTAGGAGCGGATGACTGAATTTTGTCCTACTGTCATGTGTGAGGGTGATATCAAAGGATGAACAAATAATTGGATCTACAGTAAGATCGCTCAATAGATGGTTTCATGTGCTTGTACTAATTTCGAATTATTTCATTGTTACCACTTTTTCCTATGGGGTGAATTATATCACACATGGTTATTCAAGTAGTAGTTCAACGAGGTCATTATAAATACATTCTGATCAGGTAGAGGCGCGCATCATGTGTTTCAGTTTCTGATAGAATATGTCTATTTCGCTCTTTAGACAATTGTGTGCACGTTGCACCCTTATGGCAGCGGATGGAAATGCACAGCAAATGCAATATGACTCGACGCTTTAATATATAGGAACATGTATAAGTTGTGAGTGGATTTTAGTTTGATCAACATTGTTCCTCAGTATGCTCACATGCTCATTGATTTGGTGACCATTCATCATTTATAGTTTGCACGTCACAGATGATCAACAAGCAGTGAACAAATGGACTGGTATTCAGAGTATGTAAGATAGAGTATGTAAGATTGATCAAACACGATTGTTAAGTTTCACTTGCACTGATGATTACACAAGTATGTGCTCTAAAAAAGATTGCAGAATTAATGTACAAAGGAAGTGTAACAAAGCATAAATGGATATCTAATTTAAAGTTGATTGCTAAGCCAGTCACCATACTGAACTTTGTCCTCTACCTTCTTTTCTTGATTCTAATATATTTTTCTTGTATGGACTGTAAGAATATTACCGTGGCCAATGTAAATAATAGTGTGATTTTAATTAAAGGTTCTAGTGTGATGGTTGCTAGAAATAATAGATTAAAGTCTGGGTTTTAATTCCCTCTTTTCTCCCTCTGTTAATCTTCACAAATTAGAGTGTATGTGTGGTGCGGACACATTGGCCAAGCCCAGGGCGTTAGGCTGCGATCCGCCACTACTGTGGCAAAGTCACATGCCTAATGCATGTGCGTGTGTTAGTGCTAGTGCATGGATGGTTTGACCAATCAGGCGCACATGCATGGACTAGTGAGAGCAGTGCTTGTGCCTGTTGGGTAAAAGACGCTGCTGCTCCTATGTGTCTACGGCAGTGCGACGCACTGTTTACAGGAGTCGTGTCTGTTCGCATGAGGCACCATAGATTAATTCACACTAGTCATTGACCCGTGCACCTGCACGGCCTAGCTATTATATGTATGGATGATTAGTATTAATAGTATATTAACATGTCAAATGAAAGAGTTATCCAAACCATGATAAACTAAAATAAACGCATGTATTATAAGCTTCATTTTGGAAAGAGTGCATCTTTTTACGCATTTATGTTGCAGAAACAACCATTTCTGGTGTGAATGAAGCCTTCCTAGCATAGTAGCAACATACAAATCCATGTGAATTGTACACCACCTACTAAGGGATGGATAATGTATGAATTAACTTGATCCATATGTCAAGATAAACATCTTTCTGACTTATTTGTTGCACATTGTATCCTAATATTAAATTAAATTGGGGAGTACTTCAGAATTCTAGAAAATTGCTCTACTTCTAAAAATTTGAAAAATTGGATGTGGTTGTGAATATCCCAACTTAAAATACTCAATAGTTTGCCTTGCCAACCCCTACTACAAATGCAATGATATTCTAAATATCCTTATTTGAGATACTGAACGACGTGCCTTGCCCACTTCTAGCATAAATTCAATGGTATTCCTGCTAATGATTTATATGAACAATTATAAAAAGTGATTTCACATATTAAATTAATAACCTTTGCAATGGTAATAGATATGGAGGACGGGCACATAGTGCACGGTTTTTCAAAATCTCTAAGAAATTTATTTTTATAGCTCAACAAATTCCCTTTTTTCTGTACGTGCACATATCGAAGTGTACTTTATACGTGCGAATTTCACCAAAATCTGTGTTTGTATGTGAGGGATACAAAAATTTAAAATATATGAAAAATCAGCTTATTTTTTGATACTTTTCTGGCCATTTTTTGTTTTTTTGCAGGGTATAATAGAACATATTTTTAGCGAATTTTCAAAGTCGCTTAGAGCACACGCATACTTTTGTGTGTTAAAAAATCCCTTTTTTTCTGGAACTTTTAAGCACCCGTTTTTGGAATTTAAAAAAAGTGTTCACCGGCCACCGTGCTCTAGAAATCCGTTTTATGATATCTCGGAGCTATTAAGGAGATATTTCAGTATATTCGTATCTGATTTATTTTATTTTAGTTGGTCTTCTTTTCTATGATGGGGTTGAATTTATCTTTTCCAACAGGCATGCCTCAGTTTTTCAAAAACGGCCTTTGTTTTTAAACAAACATGACCCTGATGGCTCTTTATTTGTACAGATCTCCTTTTTTCCTTCAAGAGATATGCAGGTGCAACTGAAAAAAAAAAATAGGAAGGTAGTTTTTTCATGGGTGTAGGGTTGTGCGCTCTTTTTCTGGCATGGGGCATGAAGATATATTTTTTAGATTGCCATGAAGAATTTTTAGTTGCATGTGTCGCTTAATTTTTCTTTTGCATGGAGAAGGCACGTACTTGAACTATGACGTGGGTTTGAGGACTCTTTTTTTTTGCATGGAGAACGCACGTGCTTGTAACATGGACGTGGGGTTTGCAGACTCTTTTTTTAGCACGGTTTGAGGACTTCTATCTAATCTTTTTT